>NW_026536018.1:0-194766 GCF_028551555.1 Melozone crissalis
AAGAAGCAGCTTCTTCGTCTCCGGGAGCCGGAGAGAGCGGCAACTTCGCAAAGATGATGAAACAAGCTGTACAACACTGCGATTGTGTGCGCAGCTTGCCAACTGAGAGAAAACAGTACCTGACCACTCTCCTGCCTTTTCTATTCACATGAACATTCGATTGCAAGCTGTTTTGGACAACTTTCTTTCTCTTCTTGCAAAACACTCGGAAGACCTCCGTGCAGCCTCTAGAACACGATGGGAGATGTTTTTTGTGCTGGCACAGTTTCTCCTTGCCAGACAGAGTGGAAAAGCTTTTTGCTAAGATGTAGACGAGAAGAGAGGCTAAAGACGAAGGTACGGTGCTCTGCAGAGCTGAGCACCGCTCCCGGACCTCTTTCGGCAAAAGGCGCACACCGCAGAGCACTGTGAGCGGCAGAATCGTCTTTGCGCGAAGAAGCAGCTTCTTCGTCTCCGGGAGCCGGATGAGAGCGGCAACTTGGCAAAGGTGATGAAACAAGCTGTACAACACTGCGATTGTGTGCGCAGCTTGCCAACTGAGAGAAAACAGTACCTGACCACTCTCCTGCCTTTTCTATTCACATGAACATTCGATTGCAAGCTGTTTTGGACAACTTTCTTTCTCTTCTTGCAAAACACTCGGCAGACCTCCGTGCAGCCTCTAGAACACGATGGGAGATGTTTTTTGTGCTGGCACAGTTTCTCCTTGCCAGACAGAGTGGAAAAGCTTTTTGCTAAGATGTAGACGAGAAGAGAGGCTAAAGACGAAGGTACGGTGCTCTGCAGAGCTAAGCACTGCTCCCGGGACTCTTTCGGCAGAAGACACACACTGCAGAGCACTGTGAACGGCAGAATCGTCTTTGCGCGAAGAAGCAGCTTCTTCGTCTCCGGGAGCCGGAGAGAGCGGCAACTTGGCAAAGGTGATGAAACAAGCTGTACAACACTGCGATTGTGTGCGCAGCTTGCCAACTGAGAGAAAACAGTACCTGACCACTCTCCTGCCTTTTCTATTCACATGAACATTCGATTGCAAGCTGTTTTGGACAACTTTCTTTCTCTTCTTGCAAAACACTCGGCAGACCTCCGTGCAGCCTCTAGAACACGATGGAGATGTTTTCTGTGCTGGCACAGTTTCTCCTTGCCAGACAGAGTGGAAAAGCTTTTTGCTAAGATGTAGACGAGAAGAGAGGCTAAAGACGAAGGTACGGTGCTCTGCAGAGCTAAGCACCGCTCCCGGGACTCTTTCGGCAGAAGACACACACCGCAGAGCACTGTGAGCGGCAGAATCGTCTTTGCGCGAAGAAGCAGCTTCTTCGTCTCCGGGAGCCGGAGAGAGCGGCAACTTCGCAAAGGTGATGAAACAAGCTGTACAACACTGCGATTGTGTGCGCAGCTTGCCAACTGAGAGAAAACAGTACCTGACCACTCTCCTGCCTTTTCTATTCACATGAACATTCGATTGCAAGCTGTTTTGGACAACTTTCTTTCTCTTCTTGCAAAACACTCGGCAGACCTCCGTGCAGCCTCTAGAACACGATGGGAGATGTTTTTTGTGCTGGCACAGTTTATCCTTGCCAGACAGAGTGGAAAAGCTTTTTGCTAATATGTAGATGAGAAGAGAGGCTAAAGACGAAGGTACGGTGCTCTGCAGAGCTAAGCATCACTCCCGGGCCTCTTTCGGCAGAAGCCGCACACCGCAGAGCACTGTGAGCGGCAGAAGCGTCTTTGCGCGAAGAAGCAGCTTCTTCGTCTCTGGGAGCCGGAGAGAGCGGCAACTTGGCAAAGGTGATGAAACAAGCTGTACAACACTGCGATTGTGTGCGCAGCTTGCCAACTGAGAGAAAACAGTACCTGACCACTCTCCTGCCTTTTCTATTCACATGAACATTCGATTGCAAGCTGTTTTGGACAACTTTCTTTCTCTTCTTGCAAAACACTCGGCACACCTCCGTACAGCCTCTAGAACACGATGGGAGATGTTTTCTGTGCTGGCACAGTTTCTCCTTGCCAGACAGAGTGGAAAAGCTTTTTGCTAAGATGTAGACGAGAAGAGAGGCTAAAGACGAAGGTACGGTGCTCTGCAGAGCTAGACACCGCTCCCGGGACTCTTTCGGCAGAAGACACACACTGCAGAGCACTGTGAGCGGCAGAATCGTCTTTGCGCGAAGAAGCAGCTTCTTCGTCTCCGGGAGCCGGAGAGAGCGGCAACTTGGCAAAGGTGATGAAACAAGCTGTACAACACTGCGATTGTGTGCGCAGCTTGCCAACTGAGAGAAAACAGTACCTGACCACTCTCCTGCCTTTTCTATTCACATGAACATTCGATTGCAAGCTGTTTTGGACAACTTTCTTTCTCTTCTTGCAAAACACTCGGCAGACCTCCGTGCAGCCTCTAGAACACGATGGGAGATGTTTTCTGTGCTGGCACAGTTTCTCCTTGCCAGACAGAGTGGAAAAGCTTTTTGCTAAGATGTAGACGAGAAGAGAGGCTAAAGACGAAGGTACGGTACTCTGCAGAGTTAAGCACCGCTCCCGGGACTCTTTCGGCAGAAGACACACACTGCAGAGCACTGTGAGCGGCAGAATCGTCTTTGCGCGAAGAAGCAGCTTCTTCGTCTCCGGGAGCCGGAGAGAGCGGGCAACTTCGCAAAGGTGATAAAACAAGCTGTACAACACTGCGATTGTGTGCACAGCTTGCCAACTGAGAGAAAACAGTACCTGACCACTCTCCTGCCTTTTCTATTCACATGAACATTCGATTGCAAGCTGTTTTGGACAACTTTCTTTCTCTTCTTGCAAAACACTCGGCAGACCTCCGTGCAGCCTCTAGAACACGATGGGAGATGTTTTCTGTGCTGCACAGTTTCTCCTTGCCAGACAGAGTGGAAAAGCTTTTTGCTAAGATGTAGACGAGAAGAGAGGCTAAAGACGAAGGTACGGTGCTCTGCAGAGCTAAGCACTGCTCCCGGGACTCTTTCGGCAGAAGACACACACTGCAGAGCACTGTGAGCGGCAGAATCGTCTTTGCGCGAAGAAGCAGCTTCTTCGTCTCCGGGAGCCGGAGAGAGCGGCAACTTGGCAAAGGTGATGAAACAAGCTGTACAACACTGCGATTGTGTGCGCAGCTTGCCAACTGAGAGAAAACAGTACCTGACCACTCTCCTGCCTTTTCTATTCACATGAACATTCGATTGCAAGCTGTTTTGAGCAACTTTCTTTCTCTTCTTGCAAAACACTCGGCAGACGTCCGTGCAGCCTCTAGAACACGATGGGAGATGTTTTCTGTGCTGGCACAGTTTCTCCTTGCCAGACAGAGTGGAAAAGCTTTTTGCTAAGATGTAGACGAGAAGAGAGGCTAAAGACGAAGGTACGGTGCTCTGCAGAGCTAGACACCGCTCCCGGGACTCTTTCGGCAGAAGACACACACTGCAGAGCACTGTGAGCGGCAGAATCGTCTTTGCGCGAAGAAGCAGCTTCTTCGTCTCCGGGAGCCGGAGAGAGCGGCAACTTCGCAAAGGTGATGAAACAAGCTGTACAACACTGCGATTGTGTGCGCAGCTTGCCAACTGAGAGAAAACAGTACCTGACCACTCTCCTGCCTTTTCTATTCACATGAACATTCGATTGCAAGCTGTTTTGGACAACTTTCTTTCTCTTCTTGCAAAACACTCGGCAGACCTCCGTGCAGCCTCTAGAACACGATGGGAGATGTTTTGTGTGCTGGCACAGTTTCTCCTTGCCAGACAGAGTGGAAAAGCTTTTTGCTAAGATGTAGACGAGAAGAGAGGCTAAAGACGAAGGTACGGTGCTCTGCAGAGCTAAGCACTGCTCCCGGGACTCTTTCGGCAGAAGACACACACTGCAGAGCACTGTGAGCGGCAGAATCGTCTTTGCGCGAAGAAGCAGCTTCTTCGTCTCCGGGAGCCGGAGAGAGCGGCAACTTGGCAAAGGTGATGAAACAAGCTGTACAACACTGCGATTGTGTGCGCAGCTTGCCAAGTGAGAGAAAACAGTACCTGACCACTCTCCTGCCTTTTCTATTCACATGAACATTCGATTGCAAGCTGTTTTGAGCAACTTTCTTTCTCTTCTTGCAAAACACTCGGCAGACGTCCGTGCAGCCTCTAGAACACGATGGGAGATGTTTTCTGTGCTGGCACAGTTTCTCCTTGCCAGACAGAGTGGAAAAGCTTTTTGCTAAGATGTAGACGAGAAGAGAGGCTAAAGACGAAGGTACGGTGCTCTGCAGAGCTAGACACCGCTCCCGGGACTCTTTCGGCAGAAGACACACACTGCAGAGCACTGTGAGCGGCAGAATCGTCTTTGCGCGAAGAAGCAGCTTCTTCGTCTCCGGGAGCCGGAGAGAGAGCGGCAACTTGGCAAAGGTGATGAAACAAGCTGTACAACACTGCGATTGTGTGCGCAGCTTGCCAACAGAGAGAAAACAGTACCTGACCACTCTCCTGCCTTTTCTATTCACATGAACATTCGATTGCAAGCTGTTTTGGACAACTTTCTTTCTCTTCTTGCAAAACACTCGGCAGACCTCCGTGCAGCCTCTAGAACACGATGGGAGATGTTTTCTGTGCTGGCACAGTTTCTCCTTGCCAGACAGAGTGGAAAAGCTTTTTGCTAAGATGTAGACGAGAAGAGAGGCTAAAGACGAAGGTACGGTGCTCTGCAGAGCTAAGCACCGCTCCCGGGACTCTTTCGGCAGAAGACACACACTGCAGAGCACTGTGAGCGGCAGAATCGTCTTTGCGCGAAGAAGCAGCTTCTTCGTCTCCGGGAGCCGGAGAGAGCGGCAACTTCGCAAAGATGATGAAACAAGCTGTACAACACTGCGATTGTGTGCGCAGCTTGCCAACTGAGAGAAAACAGTACCTGACCACTCTCCTGCCTTTTCTATTCACATGAACATTCGATTGCAAGCTGTTTTGGACAACTTTCTTTCTCTTCTTGCAAAACACTCGGAAGACCTCCGTGCAGCCTCTAGAACACGATGGGAGATGTTTTTTGTGCTGGCACAGTTTCTCCTTGCCAGACAGAGTGGAAAAGCTTTTTGCTAAGATGTAGACGAGAAGAGAGGCTAAAGACGAAGGTACGGTGCTCTGCAGAGCTGAGCACCGCTCCCGGACCTCTTTCGGCAAAAGGCGCACACCGCAGAGCACTGTGAGCGGCAGAATCGTCTTTGCGCGAAGAAGCAGCTTCTTCGTCTCCGGGAGCCGGAGAGAGCGGCAACTTGGCAAAGGTGATGAAACAAGCTGTACAACACTGCGATTGTGTGCGCAGCTTGCCAACTGAGAGAAAACAGTACCTGACCACTCTCCTGCCTTTTCTATTCACATGAACATTCGATTGCAAGCTGTTTTGGACAACTTTCTTTCTCTTCTTGCAAAACACTCGGCACACCCTCCGTGCAGCCTCTAGAACACGATGGGAGATGTTTTCTGTGCTGGCACAGTTTCTCCTTGCCAGACAGAGTGGAAAAGCTTTTTGCTAAGATGTAGACGAGAAGAGAGGCTAAAGACGAAGGTACGGTGCTCTGCAGAGCTAAGCACCGCTCCCGGGACTCTTTCGGCAGAAGACACACACTGCAGAGCACTGTGAGCGGCAGAATCGTCTTTGCGCGAAGAAGCAGCTTCTTCGTCTCCGGGAGCCGGAGAGAGCGGCAACTTGGCAAAGGTGATGAAACAAGCTGTACAACACTGCGATTGTGTGCACAGCTTGCCAACTGAGAGAAAACAGTACCTGACCACTCTCCTGCCTTTTCTATTCACATGAACATTCGATTGCAAGCTGTTTTGGACAACTTTCTTTCTCTTCTTGTAAAACACTCGGCAGACCCTCCGTGCAGCCACTAGAACACGATGGGAGATGTTTTCTGTGCTGGCACAGTTTTCTCCTTGCCAGACAGAGTGGAAAAGATTTTTGCTAAGATGTAGACGAGAAGAGAGGCTAAAGACGAAGGTACGGTGCTCTGCAGAGCTGAGCACCGCTCCCGGACCTCTTTCGGCAAAAGGCGCACACCGCAGAGCACTGTGAGCGGCAGAATCGTCTTTGCGCGAAGAAGCAGCTTCTTCGTCTCCGGGAGCCGGAGAGAGCGGCAACTTCGCAAAGGTGATGAAACAAGCTGTACAACACTGCGAGTGTGTGCGCAGCTTGCCAACTGAGAGAAAACAGTACCTGACCACTCTCCTGCCTTTTCTATTCACATGAACATTCGATTGCAAGCTGTTTTGGACAACTTTCTTTCTCTTCTTGCAAAACACTCGGCACACCTCCGTGCAGCCTCTAGAACACGATGGGAGATGTTTTTTGTGCTGGCACAGTTTCTCCTTGCCAGACAGAGTGGAAAAGCTTTTTGCTAAGATGTAGACGAGAAGAGAGGCTAAAGACGAAGGTACGGTGCTCTGCAGAGCTAAGCACCGCTCCCGGGACTCTTTCGGCAGAAGACACACACTGCAGAGCACTGTGAGCGGCAGAATCGTCTTTGCGCGAAGAAGCAGCTTCTTCGTCTCCGGGAGCCGGAGAGAGCGGCAACTTGGCAAAGGTGATGAAACAAGCTGTACAACACTGCGATTGTGTGCGCAGCTTGCCAACTGAGAGAAAACAGTACCTGACCACTCTCCTGCCTTTTCTATTCACATGAACATTCGATTGCAAGCTGTTTTGGACAACTTCCTTTCTCTTTTGCAAAACATTCGGCAGACCTCCGCGCAGCCTCTAGAACACGATGGGAGATGTTTCCTGTGCTGGCACAGTTTCTCCTTGCCAGACAGAGTGGAAAAGCTTTTTGCTAAGATGTAGACGAGAAGAGAGGCTAAAGACGAAGGTACGGTGCTCTGCAGAGCTAGACACCGCTCCCGGGACTCTTTCGGCAGAAGACACACACTGCAGAGCACTGTGAGCGGCAGAATCGTCTTTGCGCGAAGAAGCAGCTTCTTCGTCTCCGGGAGCCGGAGAGAGCGGCAACTTGGCAAAGGTGATGAAACAAGCTGTACAACACTGCGATTGTGTGCGCAGCTTGCCAACTGAGAGAAAACAGTACCTGACCACTCTCCTGCCTTTTCTATTCACATGAACATTCGATTGCAAGCTGTTTTGAGCTATTTTCTTTCTCTTCTTGTAAAACACTCGGCAGACCTCCGTGCAGCCTCTAGAACACGATGGGAGATGTTTTCTGTGCTGGCACAGTTTCTCCTTGCCAGACAGAGTGGAAAAGCTTGTTGCTAAGATGTAGACGAGAAGAGAGGCTAAAGACGAAGGTACGGTGCTCTGCAGAGCAACGCACCGCTCCCGGGACTCTTTCGGCAGAAGACACACACTGCAGAGCACTGTGAGCGGCAGAATCGTCTTTGCGCGAAGAAGCAGCTTCTTCGTCTCCGGGAGCCGGAGAGAGCGGCAACTTGGCAAAGGTGATGAAACAAGCTGTACAACACTGCGATTGTGTGCGCAGCTTGCCAACTGAGAGAAAACAGTACCTGACCACTCTCCTGCCTTTTCTATTCACATGAACATTCGATTGCAAGCTGTTTTGGACAACTTCCTTTCTCTTCTTGCAAAACATTCGGCAGACCTCCGCGCAGCCTCTAGAACACGATGGGAGATGTTTTCTGTGCTGGCACAGTTTCTCCTTGCCAGACAGAGTGGAAAAGCTTTTTGCTAAGATGTAGACGAGAAGAGAGGCTAAAGACGAAGGTACGGTGCTCTGCAGAGCTAGACACCGCTCCCGGGACTCTTTCGGCAGAAGACACACACTGCAGAGCACTGTGAGCGGCAGAATCGTCTTTGCGCGAAGAAGCAGCTTCTTCGTCTCCGGGAGCCGGAGAGAGCGGCAACTTGGCAAAGGTGATGAAACAAGCTGTACAACACTGCGATTGTGTGCGCAGCTTGCCAACTGAGAGAAAACAGTACCTGACCACTCTCCTGCCTTTTCTATTCACATGAACATTCGATTGCAAGCTGTTTTGGACAACTTTCTTTCTCTTCTTGCAAAACACTCGGCACACCTCCGTGCAGCCTCTAGAACACGGTGGGAGATGTTTTCTGTGCTGGCACAGTTTCTCCTTGCCAGACAGAGTGGAAAAGCTTTTTGCTAAGATGTAGACGAGAAGAGAGGCTAAAGACGAAGGTACGGTGCTCTGCAGAGCTAAGCACCGCTCCCGGGACTCTTTCGGCAGAAGACACACACTGCAGAGCACTGTGAGCGGCAGAATCGTCTTTGCGCGAAGAAGCAGCTTCTTCGTCTCCGGGAGCCGGAGAGAGCGGCAACTTCGCAAAGATGATGAAACAAGCTGTACAACACTGCGATTGTGTGCGCAGCTTGCCAACTGAGAGAAAAGAGTACCTGACCACTCTCCTGCCTTTTCTATTCACATGAACATTCGATTGCAAGCTGTTTTGGACAACTTTCTTTCTCTTCTTGCAAAACACTCGGCACACCTCCGTGCAGCCTCTAGAACACGATGGGAGATGTTTTTTGTGCTGGCACAGTTTCTCCTTGCCAGACAGAGTGGAAAAGCTTTTTGCTAAGATGTAGACGAGAAGAGAGGCTAAAGACGAAGGTACGGTGCTCTGCAGAGCTGAGCACCGCTCCCGGACCTCTTTCGGCAAAAGGCGCACACCGCAGAGCACTGTGAGCGGCAGAATCGTCTTTGCGCGAAGAAGCAGCTTCTTCGTCTCCGGGAGCCGGAGAGAGCGGCAACTTCGCAAAGGTGATGAAACAAGCTTGTACAACACTGCGATTGTGTGCGCAGCTTGCCAACTGAGAGAAAACAGTACCTGACCACTCTCCTGCCTTTTCTATTCACATGAACATTCGATTGCAAGCTGTTTTGGACAACTTTCTTTCTCTTCTTGCAAAACACTCGGCACACCTCCATGCAGCCTCTAGAACACGATGGGAGATGTTTTCTGTGCTGGCACAGTTTCTCCTTGCCAGACAGAGTGGAAAAGCTTTTTGCTAAGATGTAGACGAGAAGAGAGGCTAAAGACGAAGGTACGGTGCTCTGCAGAGCTAAGCACCGCTCCCGGGACTCTTTCGGCAGAAGACACACACTGCAGAGCACTGTGAGCGGCAGAATCGTCTTTGCGCGAAGAAGCAGCTTCTTCGTCTCCGGGAGCCGGAGAGAGCGGCAACTTGGCAAAGGTGATGAAACAAGCTGTACAACACTGCGATTGTGTGCACAGCTTGCCAACTGAGAGAAAACAGTACCTGACCACTCTCCTGCCTTTTCTATTCACATGAACATTCGATTGCAAGCTGTTTTGGACAACTTTCTTTCTCTTCTTGTAAAACACTCGGCAGACCTCCGTGCAGCCACTAGAACACGATGGGAGATGTTTTCTGTGCTGGCACAGTTTCTCCTTGCCAGACAGAGTGGAAAAGCTTTTTGCTAAGATGTAGACGAGAAGAGAGGCTAAAGACGAAGGTACGGTGCTCTGCAGAGCTGAGCACCGCTCCCGGACCTCTTTCGGCAAAAGGCGCACACCGCAGAGCACTGTGAGCGGCAGAATCGTCTTTGCGCGAAGAAGCAGCTTCTTCGTCTCCGGGAGCCGGAGAGAGCGGCAACTTCGCAAAGGTGATGAAACAAGCTGTACAACACTGCGAGTGTGTGCGCAGCTTGCCAACTGAGAGAAAACAGTACCTGACCACTCTCCTGCCTTTTCTATTCACATGAACATTCGATTGCAAGCTGTTTTGGACAACTTTCTTTCTCTTCTTGCAAAACACTCGGCACACCTCCGTGCAGCCTCTAGAACACGATGGGAGATGTTTTTTGTGCTGGCACAGTTTCTCCTTGCCAGACAGAGTGGAAAAGCTTTTTGCTAAGATGTAGACGAGAAGAGAGGCTAAAGACGAAGGTACGGTGCTCTGCAGAGCTAAGCACCGCTCCCGGGACTCTTTCGGCAGAAGACACACACTGCAGAGCACTGTGAGCGGCAGAATCGTCTTTGCGCGAAGAAGCAGCTTCTTCGTCTCCGGGAGCCGGAGAGAGCGGCAACTTGGCAAAGGTGATGAAACAAGCTGTACAACACTGCGATTGTGTGCGCAGCTTGCCAACTGAGAGAAAACAGTACCTGACCACTCTCCTGCCTTTTCTATTCACATGAACATTCGATTGCAAGCTGTTTTGGACAACTTCCTTTCTCTTTTGCAAAACATTCGGCAGACCTCCGCGCAGCCTCTAGAACACGATGGGAGATGTTTCCTGTGCTGGCACAGTTTCTCCTTGCCAGACAGAGTGGAAAAGCTTTTTGCTAAGATGTAGACGAGAAGAGAGGCTAAAGACGAAGGTACGGTGCTCTGCAGAGCTAGACACCGCTCCCGGGACTCTTTCGGCAGAAGACACACACCGCAGAGCACTGTGAGCGGCAGAATCGTCTTTGCGCGAAGAAGCAGCTTCTTCGTCTCCGGGAGCCGGAGAGAGCGGCAACTTGGCAAAGGTGATGAAAAAAGCTGTACAACACTGCGATTGTGTGCGCAGCTTGCCAACTGAGAGAAAACAGTACCTGACCACTCTCCTGCCTTTTCTATTCACATGAACATTCGATTGCAAGCTGTTTTGGACAACTTCCTTTCTCTTCTTGCAAAACATTCGGCAGACCTCCGCGCAGCCTCTAGAACACGATGGAGATGTTTTCTGTGCTGGCACAGTTTCTCCTTGCCAGACAGAGTGGAAAAGCTTTTTGCTAAGATGTAGACGAGAAGAGAGGCTAAAGACGAAGGTACGGTGCTCTGCAGAGCTAGACACCGCTCCCGGGACTATTTCGGCAGAAGACACACACTGCAGAGCACTGTGAGCGGCAGAATCGTCTTTGCGCGAAGAAGCAGCTTCTTCGTCTCCGGGAGCCGGAGAGAGCGGCAACTTGGCAAAGGTGATGAAACAAGCTGTACAACACTGCGATTGTGTGCGCAGCTTGCCAACTGAGAGAAAACAGTACCTGACCACTCTCCTGCCTTTTCTATTCACATGAACATTCGATTGCAAGCTGTTTTGGACAACTTTCTTTCTCTTCTTGCAAAACACTCGGCACACCTCCGTGCAGCCTCTAGAACACGGTGGGAGATGTTTTCTGTGCTGGCACAGTTTCTCCTTGCCAGACAGAGTGGAAAAGCTTTTTGCTAAGATGTAGACGAGAAGAGAGGCTAAAGACGAAGGTACGGTGCTCTGCAGAGCTAAGCACCGCTCCCGGGACTCTTTCGGCAGAAGACACACACTGCAGAGCACTGTGAGCGGCAGAATCGTCTTTGCGCGAAGAAGCAGCTTCTTCGTCTCCGGGAGCCGGAGAGAGCGGCAACTTCGCAAAGATGATGAAACAAGCTGTACAACACTGCGATTGTGTGCGCAGCTTGCCAACTGAGAGAAAACAGTACCTGACCACTCTCCTGCCTTTTCTATTCACATGAACATTCGATTGCAAGCTGTTTTGGACAACTTTCTTTCTCTTCTTGCAAAACACTCGGCAGACGTCCGTGCAGCCTCTAGAACACGATGGGAGATGTTTTCTGTGCTGGCACAGTTTCTCCTTGCCAGACAGAGTGGAAAAGCTTTTTGCTAAGATGTAGACGAGAAGAGAGGCTAAAGACGAAGGTACGGTGCTCTGCAGAGCTAAGCACCGCTCCCGGGACTCTTTCGGCAGAAGACACACACTGCAGAGCACTGTGAGCGGCAGAATCGTCTTTGCGCGAAGAAGCAGCTTCTTCGTCTCCGGGAGCCGGAGAGAGCGGCAACTTGGCAAAGGTGATGAAACAAGCTGTACAACACTGCGATTGTGTGCGCAGCTTGCCAACTGAGAGAAAACAGTACCTGACCACTCTCCTGCCTTTTCTATTCACATGAACATTCGATTGCAAGCTGTTTTGGACAACTTTCTTTCTCTTCTTGCAAAACACTCGGCAGACCTCCGTGCAGCCTCTAGAACACGATGGGAGATGTTTTCTGTGCTGGCACAGTTTCTCCTTGCCAGACAGAGTGGAAAAGCTTTTTGCTAAGATGTAGACGAGAAGAGAGGCTAAAGACGAAGGTACGGTGCTCTGCAGAGCTAAGCACCGCTCCCGGGACTCTTTCGGCAGAAGACACACACTGCAGAGCACTGTGAGCGGCAGAATCGTCTTTGCGCGAAGAATCAGCTTCTTCGTGTCCGGGAGCCGGAGAGAGCGGCAACTTGGCAAAGGTGATGAAACAAGCTGTACAACACTGCGATTGTGTGCGCAGCTTGCCAACTGAGAGAAAACAGTACCTGACCACTCTCCTGCCTTTTCTATTCACATGAACATTCGATTGCAAGCTGTTTTGGACAACTTTCTTTCTCTTCATGCAAAACATTCGGCAGACATCCGTGCAGCCTCTAGAACACGATGGGAGATGTTTTCTGTGCTGGCACAGTTTCTCCTTGCCAGACAGAGTGGAAAAGCTTTTTGCTAAGATGTAGACGAGAAGAGAGGCTAAAGACGAAGGTACGGTGCTCTGCAGAGCTAGACACCGCTCCCGGGACTCTTTCGGCAGAAGACACACACTGCAGAGCACTGTGAGCCGCAGAATCATCTTTGCGCGAAGAAGCAGCTTCTTCGTCTCCGGGAGCCGGAGAGAGCGGCAACTTCGCAAAGGTGATGAAACAAGCTGTACAACACTGCGATTGTGTGCGCAGCTTGCCAACTGAGAGAAAACAGTACCTGACCACTCTCCTGCCTTTTCTATTCACATGAACATTCGATTGCAAGCTGTTTTGGACAACTTTCTTTCTCTTCTTGCAAAACACTCGGCAGACCTCCGTGCAGCCTCTAGAACACGATGGGAGATGTTTTTTGTGCTGGCACAGTTTCTCCTTGCCAGACAGAGTGGAAAAGCTTTTTGCTAAGATGTAGACGAGAAGAGAGGCTAAAGACGAAGGTACGGTGCTCTGCAGAGCTAAGCACCGCTCCCGGACCTCTTTCGGCAGAAGACACACACTGCAGAGCACTGTGAGCGGCAGAATCGTCTTTGCGCGAAGAAGCAGCTTCTTCGTCTCTGGGAGCCGGAGAGAGCGGCAACTTGGCAAAGGTGATGAAAAAAGCTGTACAACACTGCGATTGTGTGCGCAGCTTGCCAACTGAGAGAAAACAGTACCTGACCACTCTCCTGCCTTTTCTATTCACATGAACATTCGATTGCAAGCTGTTTTGGACAACTTTCTTTCTCTTCTTGCAAAACATTCGGCAGACCTCCGTGCAGCCTCTAGAACACGATGGGAGATGTTTTGTGTGCTGGCACAGTTTCTCCTTGCCAGACAGAGTGGAAAAGCTTTTTGCTAAGATGTAGACGAGAAGAGAGGCTAAAGACGAAGGTACGGTGCTCTGCAGAGCTAAGCACTGCTCCCGGGACTCTTTCGGCAGAAGACACACACTGCAGAGCACTGTGAGCGGCAGAATCGTCTTTGCGCGAAGAAGCAGCTTCTTCGTCTCCGGGTGCCGGAGAGAGCGGCAACTTGGCAAAGGTGATGAAACAAGCTGTACAACACTGCGATTGTGTGCGCAGCTTGCCAACTGAGAGAAAACAGTACCTGACCACTCTCCTGCCTTTTCTATTCACATGAACATTCGAATGCAAGCTGTTTTGAGCAACTTTCTTTCTCTTCTTGCAAAACACTCGGCAGACCTCCGTGCAGCCTCTAGAACACGATGGGAGATGTTTTCTGTGCTGGCACAGTTTCTCCTTGCCAGACAGAGTGGAAAAGCTTTTTGCTAAGATGTAGACGAGAAGAGAGGCTAAAGACGAAGGTACGGTGCTCTGCAGAGCTAGACACCGCTCCCGGGACTCTTTCGGCAGAAGACACACACTGCAGAGCACTGTGAGCGGCAGAATCGTCTTTGCGCGAAGAAGCAGCTTCTTCGTCTCCGGGAGCCGGAGAGAGCGGCAACTTGGCAAAGGTGATGAAACAAGCTGTACAACACTGCGATTGTGTGCGCAGCTTGCCAACTGAGAGAAAACAGTACCTGACCACTCTCCTGCCTTTTCTATTCACATGAACATTCGATTGCAAGCTGTTTTGGACAACTTTCTTTCTCTTCTTGCAAAACACTCGGCACACCTCCGTGCAGCCTCTAGAACACGATGGGAGATGTTTTGTGTGCTGGCACAGTTTCTCCTTGCCAGACAGAGTGGAAAAGCTTTTTGCTAAGATGTAGACGAGAAGAGAGGCTAAAGACGAAGGTACGGGGCTCTGCAGAGCTAAGCACTGCTCCCGGGACTCTTTCGGCAGAAGACACACACTGCAGAGCACTGTGAGCGGCAGAATCGTCTTTGCGCGAAGAAGCAGCTTCTTCGTCTCCGGGAGCCGGAGAGAGCGGCAACTTGGCAAAGGTGATGAAACAAGCTGTACAACACTGCGATTGTGTGCGCAGCTTGCCAACTGAGAGAAAACAGTACCTGACCACTCTCCTGCCTTTTCTATTCACATGAACATTCGATTGCAAGCTGTTTTGAGCAACTTTCTTTCTCTTCTTGCAAAACACTCGGCAGACGTCCGTGCAGCCTCTAGAACACGATGGGAGATGTTTTCTGTGCTGGCACAGTTTCTCCTTGCCAGACAGAGTGGAAAAGCTTTTTGCTAAGATGTAGACGAGAAGAGAGGCTAAAGACGAAGGTACGGTGCTCTGCAGAGCTAGACACCGCTCCCGGGACTCTTTCGGCAGAAGACACACACTGCAGAGCACTGTGAGCGGCAGAATCGTCTTTGCGCGAAGAAGCAGCTTCTTCGTCTCCGGGAGCCGGAGAGAGCGGCAACTTGGCAAAGGTGATGAAACAAGCTGTACAACACTGCGATTGTGTGCGCAGCTTGCCAACTGAGAGAAAACAGTACCTGACCACTCTCCTGCCTTTTCTATTCACATGAACATTCGATTGCAAGCTGTTTTGGACAACTTTCTTTCTCTTCTTGCAAAACACTCGGCAGACCTCCGTGCAGCCTCTAGAACACGATGGGAGATGTTTTGTGTGCTGGCACAGTTTCTCCTTGCCAGACAGAGTGGAAAAGCTTTTTGCTAAGATGTAGACGAGAAGAGAGGCTAAAGACGAAGGTACGGTGCTCTGCAGAGCTACGCACCGCTCCCGGGACTCTTTCGGCAGAAGACACACACTGCAGAGCACTGTGAGCGGCAGAATCGTCTTTGCGCGAAGAAGCAGCTTCTTCGTCTCCGGGAGCCGGAGAGAGCGGCAACTTCGCAAAGATGATGAAACAAGCTGTACAACACTGCGATTGTGTGCGCAGCTTGCCAACTGAGAGAAAACAGTACCTGACCACTCTCCTGCCTTTTCTATTCACATGAACATTCGATTGCAAGCTGTTTTGGACAACTTTCTTTCTCTTCTTGCAAAACACTCGGAAGACCTCCGTGCAGCCTCTAGAACACGATGGGAGATGTTTTTTGTGCTGGCACAGTTTCTCCTTGCCAGACAGAGTGGAAAAGCTTTTTGCTAAGATGTAGACGAGAAGAGAGGCTAAAGACGAAGGTACGGTGCTCTGCAGAGCTGAGCACCGCTCCCGGACCTCTTTCGGCAAAAGGCGCACACCGCAGAGCACTGTGAGCGGCAGAATCGTCTTTGCGCGAAGAAGCAGCTTCTTCGTCTCCGGGAGCCGGAGAGAGCGGCAACTTGGCAAAGGTGATGAAACAAGCTGTACAACACTGCGATTGTGTGCGCAGCTTGCCAACTGAGAGAAAACAGTACCTGACCACTCTCCTGCCTTTTCTATTCACATGAACATTCGATTGCAAGCTGTTTTGGACAACTTTCTTTCTCTTCTTGCAAAACACTCGGCAGACCTCCGTGCAGCCTCTAGAACACGATGGGAGATGTTTTTTGTGCTGGCACAGTTTCTCCTTGCCAGACAGAGTGGAAAAGCTTTTTGCTAAGATGTAGATGAGAAGAGAGGCTAAAGACGAAGGTACGGTGCTCTGCAGAGCTAGACACCGCTCCCGGGACTCTTTCGGCAGAAGACACACACTGCAGAGCACTGTGAGCGGCAGAATCGTCTTTGCGCGAAGAAGCAGCTTCTTCGTCTCCGGGAGCCGGAGAGAGCGGCAACTTGGCAAAGGTGATGAAACAAGCTGTACAACACTGCGATTGTGTGCGCAGCTTGCCAACTGAGAGAAAACAGTACCTGACCACTCTCCTGCCTTTTCTATTCACATGAACATTCGATTGCAAGCTGTTTTGGACAACTTTCTTTCTCTTCTTGCAAAACACTCGGCAGACGTCCGTGCAGCCTCTAGAACACGATGGGAGATGTTTTCTGTGCTGGCACAGTTTCTCCTTGCCAGACAGAGTGGAAAAGCTTTTTGCTAAGATGTAGACGAGAAGAGAGGCTAAAGACGAAGGTACGGTGCTCTGCAGAGCTAAGCACCGCTCCCGGGACTCTTTCGGCAGAAGACACACACCGCAGAGCACTGTGAGCGGCAGAATCGTCTTTGCGCGAAGAAGCAGCTTCTTCGTCTCCGGGAGCCGGAGAGAGCGGCAACTTCGCAAAGGTGATGAAACAAGCTGTACAACACTGCGATTGTGTGCGCAGCTTGCCAACAGAGAGAAAACAGTACCTGACCACTCTCCTGCCTTTTCTATTCACATGAACATTCGATTGCAAGCTGTTTTGGACAACTTTCTTTCTCTTCTTGCAAAACACTCGGCAGACCTCCGTGCAGCCTCTAGAACACGATGGGAGATGTTTTTTGTGCTGGCACAGTTTCTCCTTGCCAGACAGAGTGGAAAAGCTTTTTGCTAAGATGTAGATGAGAAGAGAGGCTAAAGACGAAGGTACGGTGCTCTGCAGAGCTAAGCATCACTCCCGGGCCTCTTTCGGCACAAGCCGCACACCGCAGAGCACTGTGAGCGGCAGAAGCGTCTTTGCGCGAAGAAGCAGCTTCTTCGTCTCCGGGAGCCGGAGAGAGCGGCAACTTGGCAAAGGTGATGAAACAAGCTGTACAACACTGCGATTGTGTGCGCAGCTTGCCAACTGAGAGAAAAGAGTACCTGACCACTCTCCTGCCTTTTCTATTCACATGAACATTCGATTGCAAGCTGTTTTGGACAACTTTCTTTCTCTTCTTGCAAAACACTCGGCACACCTCCGTGCAGCCTCTAGAACACGATGGGAGATGTTTTTTGTGCTGGCACAGTTTCTCCTTGCCAGACAGAGTGGAAAAGCTTTTTGCTAAGATGTAGACGAGAAGAGAGGCTAAAGACGAAGGTACGGTGCTCTGCAGAGCTGAGCACCGCTCCCGGACCTCTTTCGTCAAAAGGCGCACACCGCAGAGCACTGTGAGCGGCAGAATCGTCTTTGCGCGAAGAAGCAGCTTCTTCGTCTCCGGGAGCCGGAGAGAGCGGCAACTTGGCAAAGGTGATGAAACAAGCTGTACAACACTGCGATTGTGTGCGCAGCTTGCCAACTGAGAGAAAACAGTACCTGACCACTCTCCTGCCTTTTCTATTCACATGAACATTCGATTGCAAGCTGTTTTGGACAACTTTCTTTCTCTTCTTGCAAAACACTCGGCAGACCTCCGTGCAGCCTCTAGAACACGATGGGAGATGTTTTCTGTGCTGGCACAGTTTCTCCTTGCCAGACAGAGTGGAAAAGCTTTTTGCTAAGATGTAGACGAGAAGAGAGGCTAAAGACGAAGGTACGGTGCTCTGCAGAGCTAAGCACCGCTCCCGGGACTCTTTCGGCAGAAGACACACACTGCAGAGCACTGTGAGCGGCAGAATCGTCTTTGCGCGAAGAAGCAGCTTCTTCGTCTCCGGGAGCCGGAGAGAGCGGCAACTTGGCAAAGGTGATGAAACAAGCTGTACAACACTGCGATTGTGTGCACAGCTTGCCAACTGAGAGAAAACAGTACCTGACCACTCTCCTGCCTTTTCTATTCACATGAACATTCGATTGCAAGCTGTTTTGGACAACTTTCTTTCTCTTCTTGTAAAACACTCGGCAGACGTCCGTGCAGCCACTAGAACACGATGGGAGATGTTTTCTGTGCTGGCACAGTTTCTCCATGCCAGACAGAGTGGAAAAGCTTTTTGCTAAGATGTAGACGAGAAGAGAGGCTAAAGACGAAGGTACGGTGCTCTGCAGAGCTGAGCACCGCTCCCGGACCTCTTTCGGCAAAAGGCGCACACCGCAGAGCACTGTGAGCGGCAGAATCGTCTTTGCGCGAAGAAGCAGCTTCTTCGTCTCCGGGAGCCGGAGAGAGCGGCAACTTCGCAAAGGTGATGAAACAAGCTGTACAACACTGCGAGTGTGTGCGCAGCTTGCCAACTGAGAGAAAACAGTACCTGACCACTCTCCTGCCTTTTCTATTCACATGAACATTCGATTGCAAGCTGTTTTGGACAACTTTCTTTCTCTTCTTGCAAAACACTCGGCACACCTCCGTGCAGCCTCTAGAACACGATGGGAGATGTTTTCTGTGCTGGCACAGTTTCTCCTTGCCAGACAGAGTGGAAAAGCTTTTTGCTAAGATGTAGACGAGAAGAGAGGCTAAAGACGAAGGTACGGTGCTCTGCAGAGCTAAGCACCGCTCCCGGGACTCTTTCGGCAGAAGACACACACTGCAGAGCACTGTGAGCGGCAGAATCGTCTTTGCGCGAAGAAGCAGCTTCTTCGTCTCCGGGAGCCGGAGAGAGCGGCAACTTCGCAAAGGTGATGAAACAAGCTGTACAACACTGCGATTCTGTGCGCAGCTTGCCAACTGAGAGAAAACAGTACCTGACCACTCTCCTGCCTTTTCTATTCACATGAACATTCGATTGCAAGCTGTTTTGAGCAACTTTCTTTCTCTTCTTGCAAAACACTCGGCAGACCTCCGTGCAGCCTCTAGAACACGATGGGAGATGTTTTTTGTGCTGGCACAGTTTCTCCTTGCCAGACAGAGTGGAAAAGCTTTTTGCTAAGATGTAGACGAGAAGAGAGGCTAAAGACGAAGGTACGGTGCTCTGCAGAGCTGAGCACCGCTCCCGGACCTCTTTCGGCAAAAGGCGCACACCGCAGAGCACTGTGAGCGGCAGAATCGTCTTTGCGCGAAGAAGCAGCTTCTTCGTCTCCGGGAGCCGGAGAGAGCGGCAACTTGGCAAAGGTGATGAAACAAGCTGTACAACACTGCGATTGTGTGCGCAGCTTGCCAACTGAGAGAAAACAGTACCTGACCACTCTCCTGCCTTTTCTATTCACATGAACATTCGATTGCAAGCTGTTTTGGACAACTTTCTTTCTCTTCTTGCAAAACACTCGGCAGACCTCCGTGCAGCCTCTAGAACACGATGGGAGATGTTTTCTGTGCTGGCACAGTTTCTCCTTGCCAGACAGAGTGGAAAAGCTTTTTGCTAAGATGTAGACGAGAAGAGAGGCTAAAGACGAAGGTACGGTGCTCTGCAGAGCTAAGCACCGCTCCCGGGACTCTTTCGGCAGAAGACACACACTGCAGAGCACTGTGAACGGCAGAATCGTCTTTGCGCGAAGAAGCAGCTTCTTCGTCTCCGGGAGCCGGAGAGAGCGGCAACTTGGCAAAGGTGATGAAACAAGCTGTACAACACTGCGATTGTGTGCGCAGCTTGCCAACTGAGAGAAAACAGTACCTGACCACTCTCCTGCCTTTTCTATTCACATGAACATTCGATTGCAAGCTGTTTTGGACAACTTTCTTTCTCTTCTTGCAAAACACTCGGCAGACGTCCGTGCAGCCTCTAGAACACGATGGGAGATGTTTTCTGTGCTGGCACAGTTTCTCCTTGCCAGACAGAGTGGAAAAGCTTTTTGCTAAGATGTAGACGAGAAGAGAGGCTAAAGACGAAGGTACGGTGCTCTGCAGAGCTAAGCACCGCTCCCGGGACTCTTTCGGCAGAAGACACACACTGCAGAGCACTGTGAGCGGCAGAATCGTCTTTGCGCGAAGAAGCAGCTTCTTCGTCTCCGGGAGCCGGAGAGAGCGGCAACTTGGCAAAGGTGATGAAACAAGCTGTACAACACTGCGATTGTGTGCGCAGCTTGCCAACTGAGAGAAAACAGTACCTGACCACTCTCCTGCCTTTTCTATTCACATGAACATTCGATTGCAAGCTGTTTTGGACAACTTTCTTTCTCTTCTTGCAAAACACTCGGCAGACGTCCGTGCAGCCTCTAGAACACGATGGGAGATGTTTTCTGTGCTGGCACAGTTTCTCCTTGCCAGACAGAGTGGAAAAGCTTTTTGCTAAGATGTAGACGAGAAGAGAGGCTAAAGACGAAGGTACGGTGCTCTGCAGAGCTAAGCACCGCTCCCGGGACTCTTTCGGCAGAAGACACACACCGCAGAGCACTGTGAGCGGCAGAATCGTCTTTGCGCGAAGAAGCAGCTTCTTCGTCTCCGGGAGCCGGAGAGAGCGGCAACTTCGCAAAGGTGATGAAACAAGCTGTACAACACTGCGATTGTGTGCGCAGCTTGCCAACAGAGAGAAAACAGTACCTGACCACTCTCCTGCCTTTTCTATTCACATGAACATTCGATTGCAAGCTGTTTTGGACAACTTTCTTTCTCTTCTTGCAAAACACTCGGCAGACCTCCGTGCAGCCTCTAGAACACGATGGGAGATGTTTTTTGTGCTGGCACAGTTTCTCCTTGCCAGACAGAGTGGAAAAGCTTTTTGCTAAGATGTAGATGAGAAGAGAGGCTAAAGACGAAGGTACGGTGCTCTGCAGAGCTAAGCATCACTCCCGGGCCTCTTTCGGCACAAGCCGCACACCGCAGAGCACTGTGAGCGGCAGAAGCGTCTTTGCGCGAAGAAGCAGCTTCTTCGTCTCCGGGAGCCGGAGAGAGCGGCAACTTGGCAAAGGTGATGAAACAAGCTGTACAACACTGCGATTGTGTGCGCAGCTTGCCAACTGAGAGAAAAGAGTACCTGACCACTCTCCTGCCTTTTCTATTCACATGAACATTCGATTGCAAGCTGTTTTGGACAACTTTCTTTCTCTTCTTGCAAAACACTCGGCACACCTCCGTGCAGCCTCTAGAACACGATGGGAGATGTTTTTTGTGCTGGCACAGTTTCTCCTTGCCAGACAGAGTGGAAAAGCTTTTTGCTAAGATGTAGACGAGAAGAGAGGCTAAAGACGAAGGTACGGTGCTCTGCAGAGCTGAGCACCGCTCCCGGACCTCTTTCGGCAAAAGGCGCACACCGCAGAGCACTGTGAGCGGCAGAATCGTCTTTGCGCGAAGAAGCAGCTTCTTCGTCTCCGGGAGCCGGAGAGAGCGGCAACTTCGCAAAGGTGATGAAACAAGCTGTACAACACTGCGATTGTGTGCGCAGCTTGCCAACTGAGAGAAAACAGTACCTGACCACTCTCCTGCCTTTTCTATTCACATGAACATTCGATTGCAAGCTGTTTTGGACAACTTTCTTTCTCTTCTTGCAAAACACTCGGCACACCTCCGTGCAGCCTCTAGAACACGATGGGAGATGTTTTCTGTGCTGGCACAGTTTCTCCTTGCCAGACAGAGTGGAAAAGCTTTTTGCTAAGATGTAGACGAGAAGAGAGGCTAAAGACGAAGGTACGGTGCTCTGCAGAGCTAAGCACCGCTCCCGGGACTCTTTCGGCAGAAGACACACACTGCAGAGCACTGTGAGCGGCAGAATCGTCTTTGCGCGAAGAAGCAGCTTCTTCGTCTCCGGGAGCCGGAGAGAGCGGCAACTTGGCAAAGGTGATGAAACAAGCTGTACAACACTGCGATTGTGTGCGCAGCTTGCCAACTGAGAGAAAACAGTACCTGACCACTCTCCTGCCTTTTCTATTCACATGAACATTCGATTGCAAGCTGTTTTGGACAACTTTCTTTCTCTTCTTGTAAAACACTCGGCAGACGTCCGTGCAGCCACTAGAACACGATGGGAGATGTTTTCTGTGCTGGCACAGTTTCTCCTTGCCAGACAGAGTGGAAAAGCTTTTTGCTAAGATGTAGACGAGAAGAGAGGCTAAAGACGAAGGTACGGTGCTCTGCAGAGCTGAGCACCGCTCCCGGACCTCTTTAGGCAAAAGGCGCACACCGCAGAGCACTGTGAGCGGCAGAATCGTCTTTGCGCGAAGAAGCAGCTTCTTCGTCTCCGGGAGCCGGAGAGAGCGGCAACTTCGCAAAGGTGATGAAACAAGCTGTACAACACTGCGAGTGTGTGCGCAGCTTGCCAACTGAGAGAAAACAGTACCTGACCACTCTCCTGCCTTTTCTATTCACATGAACATTCGATTGCAAGCTGTTTTGGACAACTTTCTTTCTCTTCTTGCAAAACACTCGGCACACCTCCGTGCAGCCTCTAGAACACGATGGGAGATGTTTTTTGTGCTGGCACAGTTTCTCCTTGCCAGACAGAGTGGAAAAGCTTTTTGCTAAGATGTAGACGAGAAGAGAGGCTAAAGACGAAGGTACGGTGCTCTGCAGAGCTAAGCACCGCTCCCGGGACTCTTTCGGCAGAAGACACACACTGCAGAGCACTGTGAGCGGCAGAATCGTCTTTGCGCGAAGAAGCAGCTTCTTCGTCTCCGGGAGCCGGAGAGAGCGGCAACTTCGCAAAGGTGATGAAACAAGCTGTACAACACTGCGATTGTGTGCGCAGCTTGCCAACTGAGAGAAAACAGTACCTGACCACTCTCCTGCCTTTTCTATTCACATGAACATTCGATTGCAAGCTGTTTTGAGCAACTTTCTTTCTCTTCTTGCAAAACACTCAGCACACCTCCGTGCAGCCTCTAGAACACGATGGGAGATGTTTTCTGTGCTGGCACAGTTTCTCCTTGCCAGACAGAGTGGAAAAGCTTTTTGCTAAGATGTAGACGAGAAGAGAGGCTAAAGACGAAGGTACGGTGCTCTGCAGAGCTAGACACCGCTCCCGGGACTCTTTCGGCAGAAGACACACACTGCAGAGCACTGTGAGCGGCAGAATCGTCTTTGCGCGAAGAAGCAGCTTCTTCGTCTCCGGGAGCCGGAGAGAGCGGCAACTTCGCAAAGGTGATGAAACAAGCTGTACAACACTGCGATTGTGTGCGCAGCTTGCCAACTGAGAGAAAACAGTACCTGACCACTCTCCTGCCTTTTCTATTCACATGAACATTCGATTGCAAGCTGTTTTGAGCAACTTTCTTTCTCTTCTTGCAAAACACTCGGCAGACCTCCGTGCAGCCTCTAGAACACGATGGGAGATGTTTTCTGTGCTGGCACAGTTTCTCCTTGCCAGACAGAGTGGAAAAGCTTTTTGCTAAGATGTAGACGAGAAGAGAGGCTAAAGACGAAGGTACGGTGCTCTGCAGAGCTGAGCACCGCTCCCGGACCTCTTTCGGCAAAAGGCGCACACCGCAGAGCACTGTGAGCGGCAGAATCGTCTTTGCGCGAAGAAGCAGCTTCTTCGTCTCCGGGAGCCGGAGAGAGCGGCAACTTGGCAAAGGTGATGAAACAAGCTGTACAACACTGCGATTGTGTGCGCAGCTTGCCAACTGAGAGAAAACAGTACCTGACCACTCTCCTGCCTTTTCTATTCACATGAACATTCGATTGCAAGCTGTTTTGGACAACTTTCTTTCTCTTCTTGCAAAACACTCGGCACACCTCCGTGCAGCCTCTAGAACACGATGGGAGATGTTTTCTGTGCTGGCACAGTTTCTCCTTGCCAGACAGAGTGGAAAAGCTTTTTGCTAAGATGTAGACGAGAAGAGAGGCTAAAGACGAAGGTACGGTGCTCTGCAGAGCTAAGCACCGCTCCCGGGACTCTTTCGGCAGAAGACACACACTGCAGAGCACTGTGAGCGGCAGAATCGTTTTTGCGCGAAGAAGCAGCTTCTTCGTCTCCGGGAGCCGGAGAGAGCGGCAACTTCGCAAAGATGATGAAACAAGCTGTACAACACTGCGATTGTGTGCGCAGCTTGCCAACTGAGAGAAAACAGTACCTGACCACTCTCCTGCCTTTTCTATTCACATGAACATTCGATTGCAAGCTGTTTTGGACAACTTTCTTTCTCTTCTTGCAAAACACTCGGCAGACCTCCGTGCAGCCTCTAGAACACGATGGGAGATGTTTTTTGTGCTGGCACAGTTTCTCCTTGCCAGACAGAGTGGAAAAGCTTTTTGCTAAGATGTAGACGAGAAGAGAGGCTAAAGACGAAGGTACGGTGCTCTGCAGAGCTGAGCACCGCTCCCGGACCTCTTTCGGCAAAAGGCGCACACCGCAGAGCACTGTGAGCGGCAGAATCGTCTTTGCGCGAAGAAGCAGCTTCTTCGTCTCCGGGAGCCGGAGAGAGCGGCAACTTCGCAAAGGTGATGAAACAAGCTGTACAACACTGCGATTGTGTGCGCAGCTTGCCAACTGAGAGAAAACAGTACCTGACCACTCTCCTGCCTTTTCTATTCACATGAACATTCGATTGCAAGCTGTTTTGGACAACTTTCTTTCTCTTCTTGCAAAACACTCGGCACACCTCCGTGCAGCCTCTAGAACACGATGGGAGATGTTTTTTGTGCTGGCACAGTTTCTCCTTGCCAGACAGAGTGGAAAAGCTTTTTGCTAAGATGTAGACGAGAAGAGAGGCTAAAGACGAAGGTACGGTGCTCTGCAGAGCTAAGCACTGCTCCCGGGACTCTTTCGGCAGAAGACACACACTGCAGAGCACTGTGAACGGCAGAATCGTCTTTGCGCGAAGAAGCAGCTTCTTCGTCTCCGGGAGCCGGAGAGAGCGGCAACTTGGCAAAGGTGATGAAACAAGCTGTACAACACTGCGATTGTGTGCGCAGCTTGCCAAGTGAGAGAAAACAGTACCTGACCACTCTCCTGCCTTTTCTATTCACATGAACATTCGATTGCAAGCTGTTTTGGACAACTTTCTTTCTCTTCTTGCAAAACACTCGGCAGACGTCCGTGCAGCCTCTAGAACACGATGGGAGATGTTTTCTGTGCTGGCACAGTTTCTCCTTGCCAGACAGAGTGGAAAAGCTTTTTGCTAAGATGTAGACGAGAAGAGAGGCTAAAGACGAAGGTACGGTGCTCTGCAGAGCTAGACACCGCTCCCGGGACTCTTTCGGCAGAAGACACACACTGCAGAGCACTGTGAGCGGCAGAATCATCTTTGCGCGAAGAAGCAGCTTCTTCGTCTCCGGGAGCCGGAGAGAGCGGCAACTTCGCAAAGGTGATGAAACAAGCTGTACAACACTGCGATTGTGTGCGCAGCTTGCCAACTGAGAGAAAACAGTACCTGACCACTCTCCTGCCTTTTCTATTCACATGAACATTCGATTGCAAGCTGTTTTGGACAACTTTCTTTCTCTTCTTGCAAAACACTCGGCACACCTCCGTGCAGCCTCTAGAACACGATGGGAGATGTTTTCAGTGCAGGCACAGTTTCTCCTTGCCAGACAGAGTGGAAAAGCTTTTTGCTAAGATGTAGACGAGAAGAGAGGCTAAAGACGAAGGTACGGTGCTCTGCAGAGCTAAGCACCGCTCCCGGACCTCTTTCGGCAGAAGACACACACTGCAGAGCACTGTGAGCGGCAGAATCGTCTTTGCGCGAAGAAGCAGCTTCTTCGTCTCTGGGAGCCGGAGAGAGCGGCAACTTGGCAAAGGTGATGAAACAAGCTGTACAACACTGCGATTGTGTGCGCAGCTTGAAAACTGAGAGAAAACAGTACCTGACCACTCTCCTGCCTTTTCTATTCACATGAACATTCGATTGCAAGCTGTTTTGGACAACTTTCTTTCTCTTCTTGCAAAACACTTGGCAGACGTCCGTGCAGCCACTAGAACACGATGGGAGATGTTTTCTGTGCTGGCAGAGTTTCTCCTTGCCAGACAGAGTGGAAAAGCTTTTTGCTAAGATGTAGACGAGAAGAGAGGCTAAAGACGAAGGTACGGTACTCTGAAGAGTTAAGCACCGCTCCCGGGACTCTTTCGGCAGAAGACACACACTGCAGAGCACTGTGAGCGGCAGAATCGTCTTTGCGCGAAGAAGCAGCTTCTTCGTCTCCGGGAGCCGGAGAGAGCGGCAACTTGGCAAAGGTGATGAAACAAGCTGTACAACACTGCGATTGTGTGCGCAGCTTGCCAACTGAGAGAAAACAGTACCTGACCACTCTCCTGCCTTTTCTATTCACATGAACATTCGATTGCAAGCTGTTTTGGACAACTTTCTTTCTCTTCTTGCAAAACACTCGGCAGACCTCCGTGCAGCCTCTAGAACACGATGGGAGATGTTTTTTGTGCTGGCACAGTTTCTCCTTGCCAGACAGAGTGGAAAAGCTTTTTGCTAAGATGTAGACGAGAAGAGAGGCTAAAGACGAAGGTACGGTGCTCTGCAGAGCTAGACACCGCTCCCGGGACTCTTTCGGCAGAAGACACACACTGCAGAGCACTGTGAGCGGCAGAATCGTCTTTGCGCGAAGAAGCAGCTTCTTCGTCTCCGGGAGCCGGAGAGAGCGGCAACTTCGCAAAGGTGATGAAACAAGCTGTACAACACTGCGATTGTGTGCGTAGCTTGCCAACTGAGAGAAAACAGTACCTGACCACTCTCCTGCCTTTTCTATTCACATGAACATTCGATTGCAAGCTGTTTTGAGCTATTTTCTATCTCTTCTTGTAAAACACTCGGCAGACTTCCGTGCAGCCTCTAGAACACGATGGGAGATGTTTTCTGTGCTGGCACAGTTTCTCCTTGCCAGACAGAGTGGAAAAGCTTTTTGCTAAGATGTAGACGAGAAGAGAGGCTAAAGACGAAGGTACGGTGCTCTGCAGAGCTAAGCACTGCTCCCGGGACTCTTTCGGCAGAAGACACACACTGCAGAGCACTGTGAGCGGCAGAATCGTCTTTGCGCGAAGAAGCAGCTTCTTCGTCTCCGGGAGCCGGAGAGAGCGGCAACTTGGCAAAGGTGATGAAACAAGCTGTACAACACTGCGATTGTGTGCGCAGCTTGCCAACTGAGAGAAAACAGTACCTGACCACTCTCCTGCCTTTTCTATTCACATGAACATTCGATTGCAAGCTGTTTTGAACAACTTTCTTTCTCTTCTTGCAAAACACTCGGCAGACCTCCGTGCAGCCTCTAGAACACGATGGGAGATGTTTTGTGTGCTGGCACAGTTTCTCCTTGCCAGACAGAGTGGAAAAGCTTTTTGCTAAGATGTAGACGAGAAGAGAGGCTAAAGACGAAGGTACGGTGCTCTGCAGAGCTAGACACCGCTCCCGGGACTCTTTCGGCAGAAGACACACACTGCAGAGCACTCTGAGCGGCAGAATCGTCTTTGCGCGAAGAAGCAGCTTCTTCGTCTCCGGGAGCCGGAGAGAGCGGCAACTTGGCAAAGGTGATGAAACAAGCTGTACAACACTGCGATTGTGTGCGCAGCTTGCCAACTGAGAGAAAACAGTACCTGACCACTCTCCTGCCTTTTCTATTCACATGAACATTCGATTGCAAGCTGTTTTGGACAACTTTCTTTCTCTTCTTGCAAAACACTCGGCAGACCTCCGTGCAGCCTCTAGAACACGATGGGAGATGTTTTCTGTGCTGGCACAGTTTCTCCTTGCCAGACAGAGTGGAAAAGCTTTTTGCTAAGATGTAGACGAGAAGAGAGGCTAAAGACGAAGGTACGGTACTCTGCAGAGTTAAGCACCGCTCCCGGGACTCTTTCGGCAGAAGACACACACTGCAGAGCACTGTGAGCGGCAGAATCGTCTTTGCGCGAAGAAGCAGCTTCTTCGTCTCCGGGAGCCGGAGAGAGCGGCAACTTCGCAAAGGTGATGAAACAAGCTGTACAACACTGCGATTGTGTGCGCAGCTTGCCAACTGAGAGAAAACAGTACCTGACCACTCTCCTGCCTTTTCTATTCACATGAACATTCGATTGCAAGCTGTTTTGAGCTATTTTCTTTCTCTACTTGTAAAACACTCGGCAGACCTCCGTGCAGCCTCTAGAACACGATGGGAGATGTTTTGTGTGCTGGCACAGTTTCTCCTTGCCAGACAGAGTGGAAAAGCTTTTTGCTAAGATGTAGACGAGAAGAGAGGCTAAAGACGAAGGTACGGTGCTCTGCAGAGCTAAGCACTGCTCCCGGGACTCTTTCGGCAGAAGACACACACTGCAGAGCACTGTGAGCGGCAGAATCGTCTTTGCGCGAAGAAACAGCTTCTTCGTCTCCGGGAGCCGGAGAGAGCGGCAACTTGGCAAAGGTGATGAAACAAGCTGTACAACACTGCGATTGTGTGCGCAGCTTGCCAACTGAGAGAAAACAGTACCTGACCACTCTCCTGCCTTTTCTATTCACATGAACATTCGATTGCAAGCTGTTTTGAGCAACTTTCTTTCTCTTCTTGCAAAACACTCGGCACACCTCCGTGCAGCCTCTAGAACACGATGGGAGATGTTTTCTGTGCTGGCACAGTTTCTCCTTGCCAGACAGAGTGGAAAAGCTTTTTGCTAAGATGTAGACGAGAAGAGAGGCTAAAGACGAAGGTACGGTGCTCTGCAGAGCTAGACACCGCTCCCGGGACTCTTTCGGCAGAAGACACACACTGCAGAGCACTGTGAGCGGCAGAATCGTCTTTGCGCGAAGAAGCAGCTTCTTCGTCTCCGGGAGCCGGAGAGAGCGGCAACTTCGCAAAGGTGATGAAACAAGCTGTACAACACTGCGATTGTGTGCGCAGCTTGCCAACTGAGAGAAAACAGTACCTGACCACTCTCCTGCCTTTTCTATTCACATGAACATTCGATTGCAAGCTGTTTTGGACAACTTTCTTTCTCTTCTTGCAAAACACTCGGCACACCTCCGTGCAGCCTCTAGAACACGATGGGAGATGTTTTCTGTGCTGGCACAGTTTCTCCTTGCCAGACAGAGTGGAAAAGCTTTTTGCTAAGATGTAGACGAGAAGAGAGGCTAAAGACGAAGGTACGGTGCTCTGCAGAGCTAAGCACCGCTCCCGGGACTCTTTCGGCAGAAGACACACACTGCAGAGCACTGTGAGCGGCAGAATCGTCTTTGCGCGAAGAAGCAGCTTCTTCGTCTCCGGGAGCCGGAGAGAGCGGCAACTTCGCAAAGATGATGAAACAAGCTGTACAACACTGCGATTGTGTGCGCAGCTTGCCAACTGAGAGAAAACAGTACCTGACCACTCTCCTGCCTTTTCTATTCACATGAACATTCGATTGCAAGCTGTTTTGGACAACTTTCTTTCTCTTCTTGCAAAACACTCGGCAGACCTCCGTGCAGCCTCTAGAACACGATGGGAGATGTTTTTTGTGCTGGCACAGTTTCTCCTTGCCAGACAGAGTGGAAAAGCTTTTTGCTAAGATGTAGACGAGAAGAGAGGCTAAAGACGAAGGTACGGTGCTCTGCAGAGCTGAGCACCGCTCCCGGACCTCTTTCGGCAAAAGGCGCACACCGCAGAGCACTGTGAGCGGCAGAATCGTCTTTGCGCGAAGAAGCAGCTTCTTCGTCTCCGGGAGCCGGAGAGAGCGGCAACTTCGCAAAGGTGATGAAACAAGCTGTACAACACTGCGATTGTGTGCGCAGCTTGCCAACTGAGAGAAAACAGTACCTGACCACTCTCCTGCCTTTTGTAATCACATGAACATTCGATTGCAAGCTGTTTTGGACAACTTTCTTTCTCTTCTTGCAAAACACTCGGCAGACCTCCGTGCAGCCTCTAGAACACGATGGGAGATGTTTTTTGTTCTGGCACAGTTTCTCCTTGCCAGACAGAGTGGAAAAGCTTTTTGCTAAGATGTAGACGAGAAGAGAGGCTAAAGACGAAGGTACGGTGCTCTGCAGAGCTAAGCACTGCTCCCGGGACTCTTTCGGCAGAAGACACACACTGCAGAGCACTGTGAACGGCAGAATCGTCTTTGCGCGAAGAAGCAGCTTCTTCGTCTCCGGGAGCCGGAGAGAGCGGCAACTTGGCAAAGGTGATGAAACAAGCTGTACAACACTGCGATTGTGTGCGCAGCTTGCCAACTGAGAGAAAACAGTACCTGACCACTCTCCTGCCTTTTCTATTCACATGAACATTCGATTGCAAGCTGTTTTGGACAACTTTCTTTCTCTTCTTGCAAAACACTCGGCAGACGTCCGTGCAGCCTCTAGAACACGATGGGAGATGTTTTCTGTGCTGGCACAGTTTCTCCTTGCCAGACAGAGTGGAAAAGCTTTTTGCTAAGATGTAGACGAGAAGAGAGGCTAAAGACGAAGGTACGGTGCTCTGCAGAGCTAAGCACCGCTCCCGGGACTCTTTCGGCAGAAGACACACACTGCAGAGCACTGTGAGCGGCAGAATCGTCTTTGCGCGAAGAAGCAGCTTCTTCGTCTCCGGGAGCCGGAGAGAGCGGCAACTTGGCAAAGGTGATGAAACAAGCTGTACAACACTGCGATTGTGTGCGCAGCTTGCCAACTGAGAGAAAACAGTACCTGACCACTCTCCTGCCTTTTCTATTCACATGAACATTCGATTGCAAGCTGTTTTGGACAACTTTCTTTCTCTTCTTGCAAAACACTCGGCACACCTCCGTGCAGCCTCTAGAACACGATGGGAGATGTTTTGTGTGCTGGCACAGTTTCTCCTTGCCAGACAGAGTGGAAAAGCTTTTTGCTAAGATGTAGACGAGAAGAGAGGCTAAAGACGAAGGTACGGTGCTCTGCAGAGCTAAGCACCGCTCCCGGGACTCTTTCGGCAGAAGACACACACTGCAGAGCACTGTGAGCGGCAGAATCGTCTTTGCGCGAAGAAGCAGCTTCTTCGTCTCCGGGAGCCGGAGAGAGCGGCAACTTCGCAAAGGTGATGAAACAAGCTGTACAACACTGCGATTGTGTGCGCAGCTTGCCAACTGAGAGAAAACAGTACCTGACCACTCTCCTGCCTTTTGTAATCACATGAACATTCGATTGCAAGCTGTTTTGGACAACTTTCTTTCTCTTCTTGCAAAACACTCGGCAGACCTCCGTGCAGCCTCTAGAACACGATGGGAGATGTTTTTTGTTCTGGCACAGTTTCTCCTTGCCAGACAGAGTGGAAAAGCTTTTTGCTAAGATGTAGACGAGAAGAGAGGCTAAAGACGAAGGTACGGTGCTCTGCAGAGCTAAGCACTGCTCCCGGGACTCTTTCGGCAGAAGACACACACTGCAGAGCACTGTGAACGGCAGAATCGTCTTTGCGCGAAGAAGCAGCTTCTTCGTCTCCGGGAGCCGGAGAGAGCGGCAACTTGGCAAAGGTGATGAAACAAGCTGTACAACACTGCGATTGTGTGCGCAGCTTGCCAACTGAGAGAAAACAGTACCTGACCACTCTCCTGCCTTTTCTATTCACATGAACATTCGATTGCAAGCTGTTTTGGACAACTTTCTTTCTCTTCTTGCAAAACACTCGGCAGACGTCCGTGCAGCCTCTAGAACACGATGGGAGATGTTTTCTGTGCTGGCACAGTTTCTCCTTGCCAGACAGAGTGGAAAAGCTTTTTGCTAAGATGTAGACGAGAAGAGAGGCTAAAGACGAAGGTACGGTGCTCTGCAGAGCTAAGCACCGCTCCCGGGACTCTTTCGGCAGAAGACACACACTGCAGAGCACTGTGAGCGGCAGAATCGTCTTTGCGCGAAGAAGCAGCTTCTTCGTCTCCGGGAGCCGGAGAGAGCGGCAACTTGGCAAAGGTGATGAAACAAGCTGTACAACACTGCGATTGTGTGCGCAGCTTGCCAACTGAGAGAAAACAGTACCTGACCACTCTCCTGCCTTTTCTATTCACATGAACATTCGATTGCAAGCTGTTTTGGACAACTTTCTTTCTCTTCTTGCAAAACACTCGGCACACCTCCGTGCAGCCTCTAGAACACGATGGGAGATGTTTTGTGTGCTGGCACAGTTTCTCCTTGCCAGACAGAGTGGAAAAGCTTTTTGCTAAGATGTAGACGAGAAGAGAGGCTAAAGACGAAGGTACGGTGCTCTGCAGAGCTAAGCACCGCTCCCGGGACTCTTTCGGCAGAAGACACACACTGCAGAGCACTGTGAGCGGCAGAATCGTCTTTGCGCGAAGAAGCAGCTTCTTCGTCTCCGGGAGCCGGAGAGAGCGGCAACTTCGCAAAGGTGATGAAACAAGCTGTACAACACTGCGATTGTGTGCGCAGCTTGCCAACTGAGAGAAAACAGTACCTGACCACTCTCCTGCCTTTTCTATTCACATGAACATTCGATTGCAAGCTGTTTTGGACAACTTTCTTTCTCTTCTTGCAAAACATTCGGCAGACATCCGTGCAGCCTCTAGAACACGATGGGAGATGTTTTCTGTGCTGGCACAGTTTCTCCTTGCCAGACAGAGTGGAAAAGCTTTTTGCTAAGATGTAGACGAGAAGAGAGGCTAAAGACGAAGGTACGGTGCTCTGCAGAGCTAGACAGCGCTCCCGGGACTCTTTCGGCAGAAGACACACACTGCAGAGCACTGTGAGCGGCAGAATCATCTTTGTGCGAAGAAGCAGCTTCTTCGTCTCCGGGAGCCGGAGAGAGCGGCAACTTGGCAAAGGTGATGAAACAAGCTGTACAACACTGCGATTGTGTGCGCAGCTTGCCAACTGAGAGAAAACAGTACCTGACCACTCTCCTGCCTTTTCTATTCACATGAACATTCGATTGCAAGCTGTTTTGGACAACTTTCTTTCTCTTCTTGCAAAACACTCGGCAGACCTCCGTGCAGCCTCTAGAACACGATGGGAGATGTTTTCTGTGCAGGCACAGTTTCTCCTTGCCAGACAGAGTGGAAAAGCTTTTTGCTAAGATGTAGACGAGAAGAGAGGCTAAAGACGAAGTTGCGGTGCTCTGCAGAGCTAAGCATCACTCCCGGGCCTCTTTCGGCAGAAGCCGCACACCGCAGAGCACTGTGAGCGGCAGAAGCGTCTTTGCGCGAAGAAGCAGCTTCTTCGTCTCCGGGAGCCGGAGAGAGCGGCAACTTCGCAAAGGTGATGAAACAAGCTGTACAACACTGCGATTGTGTGCGCAGCTTGCCAACTGAGAGAAAACAGTACCTGACCACTCTCCTGCCTTTTCTATTCACATGAACATTCGATTGCAAGCTGTTTTGGACAACTTTCTTTCTCTTCTTGCAAAACAGTCGGCAGACCTCCGTGCAGCCTCTAGAACACGATGGGAGATGTTTTTTGTGCTGGCACAGTTTCTCCTTGCCAGACAGAGTGGAAAAGCTTTTTGCTAAGATGTAGACGAGAAGAGAGGCTAAAGACGAAGGTACGGTGCTCTGCAGAGCTAAGCACTGCTCCCGGGACTCTTTCGGCAGAAGACACACACTGCAGAGCACTGTGAACGGCAGAATCGTCTTTGCGCGAAGAAGCAGCTTCTTCGTCTCCGGGAGCCGGAGAGAGCGGCAACTTGGCAAAGGTGATGAAACAAGCTGTACAACACTGCGATTGTGTGCGCAGCTTGCCAACTGAGAGAAAACAGTACCTGACCACTCTCCTGCCTTTTCTATTCACATGAACATTCGATTGCAAGCTGTTTTGGACAACTTTCTTTCTCTTCTTGCAAAACACTCGGCAGACCTCCGTGCAGCCTCTAGAACACGATGGGAGATGTTTTTTGTGCTGGCACAGTTTCTCCTTGCCAGACAGAGTGGAAAAGCTTTTTGCTAAGATGTAGACGAGAAGAGAGGCTAAAGACGAAGGTACGGTGCTCTGCAGAGCTAAGCACTGCTCCCGGGACTCTTTCGGCAGAAGACACACACTGCAGAGCACTGTGAACGGCAGAATCGTCTTTGCGCGAAGAAGCAGCTTCTTCGTCTCCGGGAGCCGGAGAGAGCGGCAACTTGGCAAAGGTGATGAAACAAGCTGTACAACACTGCGATTGTGTGCGCAGCTTGCCAACTGAGAGAAAACAGTACCTGACCACTCTCCTGCCTTTTCTATTCACATGAACATTCGATTGCAAGCTGTTTTGGACAACTTTCTTTCTCTTCTTGCAAAACACTCGGCAGACCTCCGTGCAGCCTCTAGAACACGATGGGAGATGTTTTTTGTGCTGGCACAGTTTCTCCTTGCCAGACAGAGTGGAAAAGCTTTTTGCTAAGATGTAGACGAGAAGAGAGGCTAAAGACGAAGGTACGGTGCTCTGCAGAGCTAAGCACCGCTCCCGGGACTCTTTCGGCAGAAGACACACACTGCAGAGCACTGTGAACGGCAGAATCGTCTTTGCGCGAAGAAGCAGCTTCTTCGTCTCCGGGAGCCGGAGAGAGCGGCAACTTCGCAAAGGTGATGAAACAAGCTGTACAACACTGCGATTGTGTGCGCAGCTTGCCAACTGAGAGAAAACAGTACCTGACCACTCTCCTGCCTTTTCTATTCACATGAACATTCGATTGCAAGCTGTTTTGGACAACTTTCTTTCTCTTCTTGCAAAACACTCGGCAGACGTCCTTGCAGCCTCTAGAACACGATGGGAGATGTTTTGTGTGCTGGCACAGTTTCTCCTTGCCAGACAGAGTGGAAAAGCTTTTTGCTAAGATGTAGACGAGAAGAGAGGCTAAAGACGAAGGTACGGTGCTCTGCAGAGCTAGACACCGCTCCCGGGACTCTTTCGGCAGAAGACACACACTGCAGAGCACTGTTAGCGGCAGAATCGTCTTTGTGCGAAGAAGCAGCTTCTTCGTCTCCGGGAGCCGGAGAGAGCGGCAACTTCGCAAAGGTGATGAAACAAGCTGTACAACACTGCGATTGTTTGCACAGCTTGCCAACTGAGAGAAAACAGTACCTGACCACTCTCCTGCCTTTTCTATTCACATGAACATTCGATTGCAAACTGTTTTGGACAACTTTCTTTCTCTTCTTGCAAAACATTCGGCAGACCTCCGTGCAGCCTCTAGAACACGATGGGAGATGTTTTCTGTGCTGGCACAGTTTCTCCTTGCCAGACAGAGTGGAAAAGCTTTTTGCTAAGATGTAGACGAGAAGAGAGGCTAAAGACGAAGGTACGGTGCTCTGCAGAGCTAAGCACCGCTCCCGGGACTCTTTCGGCAGAAGACACACACTGCAGAGCACTGTGAGCGGCAGAATCGTCTTTGCGCGAAGAAGCAGCTTCTTCGTCTCCGGGAGCCGGAGAGAGCAGCAACTTGGCAAAGGTGATGAAACAAGCTGTACAACACTGCGATTGTGTGCGCAGCTTGCCAACTGAGAGAAAACAGTACCTGACCACTCTCCTGCCTTTTCTATTCACATGAACATTCGATTGCAAGCTGTTTTGGACAACTTTCTTTCTCTTCTTGCAAAACACTCGGCACACCTCCGGGCAGCCTCTAGAACACGATGGGAGATGTTTTTTGTGCTGGCACAGTTTCTCCTTGCCAGACAGAGTGGAAAAGCTTTTTGCTAAGATGTAGACGAGAAGAGAGGCTAAAGACGAAGGTACGGTGCTCTGCAGAGCTAGACACCGCTCCCGGGCCTCTTTCGGCAGAAGACACACACCGCAGAGCACTGTGAGCGGCAGAATCGTCTTTGCGCGAAGAAGCAGCTTCTTCGTCTCCGGGAGCCGGAGAGAGCGGCAACTTGGCAAAGGTGATGAAACAAGCTGTACAACACTGCGATTGTGTGCGCAGCTTGCCAACTGAGAGAAAACAGTACCTGACCACTCTCCTGCCTTTTCTATTCACATGAACATTCGATTGCAAGCTGTTTTGGACAACTTTCTTTCTCTTCTTGCAAAACACTCGGCAGACGTCCGTGCAGCCTCTAGAACACGATGGGAGATGTTTTCTGTGCTGGCACAGTTTCTCCTTGCCAGACAGAGTGGAAAAGCTTTTTGCTAAGATGTAGACGAGAAGAGAGGCTAAAGACGAAGGTACGGTGCTCTGCAGAGCTAAGCATCACTCCCGGGCCTCTTTCGGCAGAAGCCGCACACCGCAGAGCACTGTGAGCGGCAGAAGCGTCTTTGCGCGAAGAAGCAGCTTCTTCGTCTCCGGGAGCCGGAGAGAGCGGCAACTTCGCAAAGGTGATGAAACAAGCTGTACAACACTGCGATTGTGTGCGCAGCTTGCCAACTGAGAGAAAACAGTACCTGACCACTCTCCTCCTTTTCTATTCACATGAACATTCGATTGCAAGCTGTTTTGGACAACTTTCTTTCTCTTCTTGCAAAACACTCGGCAGACCTCCGTGCAGCCTCTAGAACACGATGGGAGATGTTTTTTGTGCTGGCACAGTTTCTCCTTGCCAGACAGAGTGGAAAAGCTTTTTGCTAAGATGTAGACGAGAAGAGAGGCTAAAGACGAAGGTACGGTGCTCTGCAGAGCTGAGCACCGCTCCCGGACCTCTTTCGGCAAAAGGCGCACACCGCAGAGCACTGTGAGCGGCAGAATCGTCTTTGCGCGAAGAAGCAGCTTCTTCGTCTCCGGGATCCGGAGAGAGCGGCAACTTCGCAAAGGTGATGAAACAAGCTGTACAACACTGCGAGTGTGTGCGCAGCTTGCCAACTGAGAGAAAACAGTACCTGACCACTCTCCTGCCTTTTCTATTCACATGAACATTCGATTGCAAGCTGTTTTGGACAACTTTCTTTCTCTTCTTGCAAAACACTCGGCACACCTCCGTGCAGCCTCTAGAACACGATGGGAGATGTTTTCTGTGCTGGCACAGTTTCTCCTTGCCAGACAGAGTGGAAAAGCTTTTTGCTAAGATGTAGACGAGAAGAGAGGCTAAAGACGAAGGTACGGTGCTCTGCAGAGCTAAGCATCACTCCCGGGCCTCTTTCGGCAGAAGCCGCACACCGCAGAGCACTGTGAGCGGCAGAAGCGTCTTTGCGCGAAGAAGCAGCTTCTTCGTCTCCGGGAGCCGGAGAGAGCGGCAACTTCGCAAAGGTGATGAAACAAGCTGTACAACACTGCGATTGTGTGCGCAGCTTGCCAACTGAGAGAAAACAGTACCTGACCACTCTCCTCCTTTTCTATTCACATGAACATTCGATTGCAAGCTGTTTTGGACAACTTTCTTTCTCTTCTTGCAAAACACTCGGCAGACCTCCGTGCAGCCTCTAGAACACGATGGGAGATGTTTTTTGTGCTGGCACAGTTTCTCCTTGCCAGACAGAGTGGAAAAGCTTTTTGCTAAGATGTAGACGAGAAGAGAGGCTAAAGACGAAGGTACGGTGCTCTGCAGAGCTGAGCACCGCTCCCGGACCTCTTTCGGCAAAAGGCGCACACCGCAGAGCACTGTGAGCGGCAGAATCGTCTTTGCGCGAAGAAGCAGCTTCTTCGTCTCCGGGAGCCGGAGAGAGCGGCAACTTCGCAAAGGTGATGAAACAAGCTGTACAACACTGCGAGTGTGTGCGCAGCTTGCCAACTGAGAGAAAACAGTACCTGACCACTCTCCTGCCTTTTCTATTCACATGAACATTCGATTGCAAGCTGTTTTGGACAACTTTCTTTCTCTTCTTGCAAAACACTCGGCACACCTCCGTGCAGCCTCTAGAACACGATGGGAGATGTTTTCTGTGCTGGCACAGTTTCTCCTTGCCAGACAGAGTGGAAAAGCTTTTTGCTAAGATGTAGACGAGAAGAGAGGCTAAAGACGAAGGTACGGTGCTCTGCAGAGCTAAGCACTGCTCCCGGGACTCTTTCGGCAGAAGACACACACTGCAGAGCACTGTGAGCGGCAGAATCGTCTTTGCGCGAAGAAGCAGCTTCTTCGTCTCCGGGAGCCGGAGAGAGCGGCAACTTGGCAAAGGTGATGAAACAAGCTGTACAACACTGCGAGTGTGTGCGCAGCTTGCCAACTGAGAGAAAACAGTACCTGACCACTCTCCTGCCTTTTCTATTCACATGAACATTCGATTGCAAGCTGTTTTGGACAACTTTCTTTCTCTTCTTGCAAAACACTCGGCAGACGTCCGTGCAGCCTCTAGAACACGATGGGAGATGTTTTCTGTGCTGGCACAGTTTCTCCTTGCCAGACAGAGTGGAAAAGCTTTTTGCTAAGATGTAGACGAGAAGAGAGGCTAAAGACGAAGGTACGGTGCTCTGCAGAGCTGAGCACCGCTCCCGGACCTCTTTCGGCAAAAGGCGCACACCGCAGAGCACTGTGAGCGGCAGAATCGTCTTTGCGCGAAGAAGCAGCTTCTTCGTCTCCGGGAGCCGGAGAGAGCGGCAACTTGGCAAAGGTGATGAAACAAGCTGTACAACACTGCGATTGTGTGCGCAGCTTGCCAACTGAGAGAAAACAGTACCTGACCACTCTCCTGCCTTTTCTATTCACATGAACATTCGATTGCAAGCTGTTTTGGACAACTTTCTTTCTCTTCTTGCAAAACACTCGGCAGACCTCCGTGCAGCCTCTAGAACACGATGGGAGATGTTTTTTGTGCTGGCACAGTTTCTCCTTGCCAGACAGAGTGGAAAAGCTTTTTGCTAAGATGTAGACGAGAAGAGAGGCTAAAGACGAAGGTACGGTGCTCTGCAGAGCTAGACACCGCTCCCGGGCCTCTTTCGGCAGAAGACACACACCGCAGAGCACTGTGAGCGGCAGAATCGTCTTTGCGCGAAGAAGCAGCTTCTTCGTCTCCGGGAGCCGGAGAGAGCGGCAACTTGGCAAAGGTGATGAAACAAGCTGTACAACACTGCGATTGTGTGCGCAGCTTGCCAACTGAGAGAAAACAGTACCTGACCACTCTCCTGCCTTTTCTATTCACATGAACATTCGATTGCAAGCTGTTTTGGACAACTTTCTTTCTCTTCTTGCAAAACACTCGGCACACCTCCGTGCAGCCTCTAGAACACGATGGGAGATGTTTTCTGTGCTGGCACAGTTTCTCCTTGCCAGACAGAGTGGAAAAGCTTTTTGCTAAGATGTAGACGAGAAGAGAGGCTAAAGACGAAGGTACGGTGCTCTGCAGAGCTAAGCATCACTCCCGGGCCTCTTTCGGCAGAAGCCGCACACCGCAGAGCACTGTGAGCGGCAGAAGCGTCTTTGCGCGAAGAAGCAGCTTCTTCGTCTCCGGGAGCCGGAGAGAGCGGCAACTTCGCAAAGGTGATGAAACAAGCTGTACAACACTGCGATTGTGTGCGCAGCTTGCCAACTGAGAGAAAACAGTACCTGACCACTCTCCTCCTTTTCTATTCACATGAACATTCGATTGCAAGCTGTTTTGGACAACTTTCTTTCTCTTCTTGCAAAACACTCGGCAGACCTCCGTGCAGCCTCTAGAACACGATGGGAGATGTTTTTTGTGCTGGCACAGTTTCTCCTTGCCAGACAGAGTGGAAAAGCTTTTTGCTAAGATGTAGACGAGAAGAGAGGCTAAAGACGAAGGTACGGTGCTCTGCAGAGCTGAGCACCGCTCCCGGACCTCTTTCGGCAAAAGGCGCACACCGCAGAGCACTGTGAGCGGCAGAATCGTCTTTGCGCGAAGAAGCAGCTTCTTCGTCTCCGGGATCCGGAGAGAGCGGCAACTTCGCAAAGGTGATGAAACAAGCTGTACAACACTGCGAGTGTGTGCGCAGCTTGCCAACTGAGAGAAAACAGTACCTGACCACTCTCCTGCCTTTTCTATTCACATGAACATTCGATTGCAAGCTGTTTTGGACAACTTTCTTTCTCTTCTTGCAAAACACTCGGCACACCTCCGTGCAGCCTCTAGAACACGATGGGAGATGTTTTCTGTGCTGGCACAGTTTCTCCTTGCCAGACAGAGTGGAAAAGCTTTTTGCTAAGATGTAGACGAGAAGAGAGGCTAAAGACGAAGGTACGGTGCTCTGCAGAGCTAAGCATCACTCCCGGGCCTCTTTCGGCAGAAGCCGCACACCGCAGAGCACTGTGAGCGGCAGAAGCGTCTTTGCGCGAAGAAGCAGCTTCTTCGTCTCCGGGAGCCGGAGAGAGCGGCAACTTCGCAAAGGTGATGAAACAAGCTGTACAACACTGCGATTGTGTGCGCAGCTTGCCAACTGAGAGAAAACAGTACCTGACCACTCTCCTCCTTTTCTATTCACATGAACATTCGATTGCAAGCTGTTTTGGACAACTTTCTTTCTCTTCTTGCAAAACACTCGGCAGACCTCCGTGCAGCCTCTAGAACACGATGGGAGATGTTTTTTGTGCTGGCACAGTTTCTCCTTGCCAGACAGAGTGGAAAAGCTTTTTGCTAAGATGTAGACGAGAAGAGAGGCTAAAGACGAAGGTACGGTGCTCTGCAGAGCTGAGCACCGCTCCCGGACCTCTTTCGGCAAAAGGCGCACACCGCAGAGCACTGTGAGCGGCAGAATCGTCTTTGCGCGAAGAAGCAGCTTCTTCGTCTCCGGGAGCCGGAGAGAGCGGCAACTTCGCAAAGGTGATGAAACAAGCTGTACAACACTGCGAGTGTGTGCGCAGCTTGCCAACTGAGAGAAAACAGTACCTGACCACTCTCCTGCCTTTTCTATTCACATGAACATTCGATTGCAAGCTGTTTTGGACAACTTTCTTTCTCTTCTTGCAAAACACTCGGGACACCTCCGTGCAGCCTCTAGAACACGATGGGAGATGTTTTCTGTGCTGGCACAGTTTCTCCTTGCCAGACAGAGTGGAAAAGCTTTTTGCTAAGATGTAGACGAGAAGAGAGGCTAAAGACGAAGGTACGGTGCTCTGCAGAGCTAAGCACTGCTCCCGGGACTCTTTCGGCAGAAGACACACACTGCAGAGCACTGTGAGCGGCAGAATCGTCTTTGCGCGAAGAAGCAGCTTCTTCGTCTCCGGGAGCCGGAGAGAGCGGCAACTTGGCAAAGGTGATGAAACAAGCTGTACAACACTGCGATTGTGTGCGCAGCTTGCCAACTGAGAGAAAACAGTACCTGACCACTCTCCTGCCTTTTCTATTCACATGAACATTCGATTGCAAGCTGTTTTGGACAACTTTCTTTCTCTTCTTGCAAAACACTCGGCACACCTCCGTGCAGCCTCTAGAACACGATGGGAGATGTTTTTTGTGCTGGCACAGTTTCTCCTTGCCAGACAGAGTGGAAAAGCTTTTTGCTAAGATGTAGACGAGAAGAGAGGCTAAAGACGAAGGTACGGTGCTCTGCAGAGCTAGACACCGCTCCCGGGCCTCTTTCGGCAGAAGACACACACCGCAGAGCACTGTGAGCGGCAGAATCGTCTTTGCGCGAAGAAGCAGCTTCTTCGTCTCCGGGAGCCGGAGAGAGCGGCAACTTCGCAAAGGTGATGAAACAAGCTGTACAACACTGCGATTGTGTGCGCAGCTTGCCAACTGAGAGAAAACAGTACCTGACCACTCTCCTGCCTTTTCTATTCACATGAACATTCGATTGCAAGCTGTTTTGGACAACTTTCTTTCTCTTCTTGCAAAACACTCGGCAGACGTCCGTGCAGCCTCTAGAACACGATGGGAGATGTTTTCTGTGCTGGCACAGTTTCTCCTTGCCAGACAGAGTGGAAAAGCTTTTTGCTAAGATGTAGACGAGAAGAGAGGCTAAAGACGAAGGTACGGTGCTCTGCAGAGCTGAGCACCGCTCCCGGACCTCTTTCGGCAAAAGGCGCACACCGCAGAGCACTGTGAGCGGCAGAATCGTCTTTGCGCGAAGAAGCAGCTTCTTCGTCTCCGGGAGCCGGAGAGAGCGGCAACTTCGCAAAGGTGATGAAACAAGCTGTACAACACTGCGATTGTGTGCGCAGCTTGCCAAGTGAGAGAAAACAGTACCTGACCACTCTCCTGCCTTTTGTAATCACATGAACATTCGATTGCAAGCTGTTTTGGACAACTTTCTTTCTCTTCTTGCAAAACACTCGGCAGACCTCCGTGCAGCCTCTAGAACACGATGGGAGATGTTTTTTGTTCTGGCACAGTTTCTCCTTGCCAGACAGAGTGGAAAAGCTTTTTGCTAAGATGTAGACGAGAAGAGAGGCTAAAGACGAAGGTACGGTGCTCTGCAGAGCTAAGCACTGCTCCCGGGACTCTTTCGGCAGAAGACACACACTGCAGAGCACTGTGAACGGCAGAATCGTCTTTGCGCGAAGAAGCAGCTTCTTCGTCTCCGGGAGCCGGAGAGAGCGGCAACTTGGCAAAGGTGATGAAACAAGCTGTACAACACTGCGATTGTGTGCGCAGCTTGCCAACTGAGAGAAAACAGTACCTGACCACTCTCCTGCCTTTTCTATTCACATGAACATTCGATTGCAAGCTGTTTTGGACAACTTTCTTTCTCTTCTTGCAAAACACTCGGCAGACGTCCGTGCAGCCTCTAGAACACGATGGGAGATGTTTTCTGTGCAGGCACAGTTTCTCCTTGCCAGACAGAGTGGAAAAGCTTTTTGCTAAGATGTAGACGAGAAGAGAGGCTAAAGACGAAGTTGCGGTGCTCTGCAGAGCTAAGCATCACTCCCGGGCCTCTTTCGGCAGAAGCCGCACACCGCAGAGCACTGTGAGCGGCAGAAGCGTCTTTGCGCGAAGAAGCAGCTTCTTCGTCTCCGGGAGCCGGAGAGAGCGGCAACTTCGCAAAGGTGATGAAACAAGCTGTACAACACTGCGATTGTGTGCGCAGCTTGCCAACTGAGAGAAAACAGTACCTGACCACTCTCCTGCCTTTTCTATTCACATGAACATTCGATTGCAAGCTGTTTTGGACAACTTTCTTTCTCTTCTTGCAAAACACTCGGCAGACCTCCGTGCAGCCTCTAGAACACGATGGGAGATGTTTTTTGTGCTGGCACAGTTTCTCCTTGCCAGACAGAGTGGAAAAGCTTTTTGCTAAGATGTAGACGAGAAGAGAGGCTAAAGACGAAGGTACGGTGCTCTGCAGAGCTAAGCACTGCTCCCGGGACTCTTTCGGCAGAAGACACACACTGCAGAGCACTGTGAACGGCAGAATCGTCTTTGCGCGAAGAAGCAGCTTCTTCGTCTCCGGGAGCCGGAGAGAGCGGCAACTTGGCAAAGGTGATGAAACAAGCTGTACAACACTGCGATTGTGTGCGCAGCTTGCCAACTGAGAGAAAACAGTACCTGACCACTCTCCTGCCTTTTCTATTCACATGAACATTCGATTGCAAGCTGTTTTGGACAACTTTCTTTCTCTTCTTGCAAAACACTCGGCAGACCTCCGTGCAGCCTCTAGAACACGATGGGAGATGTTTTTTGTGCTGGCACAGTTTCTCCTTGCCAGACAGAGTGGAAAAGCTTTTTGCTAAGATGTAGACGAGAAGAGAGGCTAAAGACGAAGGTACGGTGCTCTGCAGAGCTAAGCACTGCTCCCGGGACTCTTTCGGCAGAAGACACACACTGCAGAGCACTGTGAACGGCAGAATCGTCTTTGCGCGAAGAAGCAGCTTCTTCGTCTCCGGGAGCCGGAGAGAGCGGCAACTTGGCAAAGGTGATGAAACAAGCTGTACAACACTGCGATTGTGTGCGCAGCTTGCCAACTGAGAGAAAACAGTACCTGGCCACTCTCCTGCCTTTTCTATTCACATGAACATTCGATTGCAAGCTGTTTTGGACAACTTTCTTTCTCTTCTTGCAAAACACTCGGCAGACGTCCTTGCAGCCTCTAGAACACGATGGGAGATGTTTTCTGTGCTGGCACAGTTTCTCCTTGCCAGACAGAGTGGAAAAGCTTTTTGCTAAGATGTAGACGAGAAGAGAGGCTAAAGACGAAGGTACGGTGCTCTGCAGAGCTAAGCATCACTCCCGGGCCTCTTTCGGCAGAAGCCGCACACCGCAGAGCACTGTGAGCGGCAGAAGCGTCTTTGCGCGAAGAAGCAGCTTCTTCGTCTCCGGGAGCCGGAGAGAGCGGCAACTTCGCAAAGGTGATGAAACAAGCTGTACAACACTGCGATTGTGTGCGCAGCTTGCCAACTGAGAGAAAACAGTACCTGACCACTCTCCCCCTTTTCTATTCCCATGAACATACGATTGCAAGCTGTTTTGGACAACTTTCTTTCTCTTCTTGCAAAACACTCGGCACACCTCCGTGCAGCCTCTAGAACACGATGGGAGATGTTTTCAGTGCAGGCACAGTTTCTCCTTGCCAGACAGAGTGGAAAAGCTTTTTGCTAAGATGTAGACGAGAAGAGAGGCTAAAGACGAAGGTACGGTGCTCTGCAGAGCTGAGCACCGCTCCCGGACCTCTTTCGGCAAAAGGCGCACACTGCAGAGCACTGTGAACGGCAGAATCGTCTTTGCGCGAAGAAGCAGCTTCTTCGTCTCCGGGAGCCGGAGAGAGCGGCAACTTGGCAAAGGTGATGAAACACGCTGTACAACACTGCGATTGTGTGCGCAGCTTGCCAACTGAGAGAAAACAGTACCTGACCACTCTCCTGCCTTTTCTATTCACATGAACATTCGATTGCAAGCTGTTTTGGACAACTTTCTTTCTCTTCTTGCAAAACACTCGGCAGACGTCCTTGCAGCCTCTAGAACACGATGGGAGATGTTTTGTGTGCTGGCACAGTTTCTCCTTGCCAGACAGAGTGGAAAAGCTTTTTGCTAAGATGTAGACGAGAAGAGAGGCTAAAGACGAAGGTACGGTGCTCTGCAGAGCTAAGCACCGCTCCCGGGACTCTTTCGGCAGAAGACACACACTGCAGAGCACTGTGAACGGCAGAATCGTCTTTGCGCGGAGAAGCAGCTTCTTCGTCTCCGGGAGCCGGAGAGAGCGGCAACTTGGCAAAGGTGATGAAACAAGCTGTACAACACTGCGATTGTGTGCGCAGCTTGCCAACTGAGAGAAAACAGTACCTGACCACTCTCCTGCCTTTTCTATTCACATGAACATTCGATTGCAAGCTGTTTTGGACAACTTTCTTTCTCTTCTTGCAAAACACTCGGCACACCTCCGTGCAGCCTCTAGAACACGATGGGAGATGTTTTCTGTGCTGGCACAGTTTCTCCTTGCCAGACAGAGTGGAAAAGCTTTTTGCTAAGATGTAGACGAGAAGAGAGGCTAAAGACGAAGGTACGGTGCTCTGCAGAGCTAGACACCGCTCCCGGGACTCTTTCGGCAGAAGACACACACTGCAGAGCACTGTTAGCGGCAGAATAGTCTTTGTGCGAAGAAGCAGCTTCTTCGTCTCCGGGAGCCGGAGAGAGCGGCAACTTCGCAAAGGTGATGAAACAAGCTGTACAACACTGCGATTGTTTGCACAGCTTGCCAACTGAGAGAAAACAGTACCTGACCACTCTCCTGCCTTTTCTATTCACATGAACATTCGATTGCAAACTGTTTTGGACAGCTTTCTTTCTCTTCTTGCAAAACATTCGGCAGACCTCCGTGCAGCCTCTAGAACACGATGGGAGATGTTTTCTGTGCTGGCACAGTTTCTCCTTGCCAGACAGAGTGGAAAAGCTTTTTGCTAAGATGTAGACGAGAAGAGAGGCTAAAGACGAAGGTACGGTGCTCTGCAGAGCTAAGCACCGCTCCCGGGACTCTTTCGGCAGAAGACACACACTGCAGAGCACTGTGAGCGGCAGAATCGTCTTTGCGCGAAGAAGCAGCTTCTTCGTCTCCGGGAGCCGGAGAGAGCGGCAACTTGGCAAAGGTGATGAAACAAGCTGTACAACACTGCGATTGTGTGCGCAGCTTGCCAACTGAGAGAAAACAGTACCTGACCACTCTCCTGCCTTTTCTATTCACATGAACATTCGATTGCAAGCTGTTTTGGACAACTTTCTTTCTCTTCTTGCAAAACACTCGGCAGACCTCCGTGCAGCCTCTAGAACACGATGGGAGATGTTTTCTGTGCTGGCACAGTTTCTCCTTGCCAGACAGAGTGGAAAAGCTTTTTGCTAAGATGTAGACGAGAAGAGAGGCTAAAGACGAAGGTACGGTGCTCTGCAGAGCTAAGCACTGCTCCCGGGACTCTTTCGGCAGAAGACACACACTGCAGAGCACTGTGAACGGCAGAATCGTCTTTGCGCGAAGAAGCAGCTTCTTCGTCTCCGGGAGCCGGAGAGAGCGGCAACTTGGCAAAGGTGATGAAACAAGCTGTACAACACTGCGATTGTGTGCGCAGCTTGCCAACTGAGAGAAAACAGTACCTGACCACTCTCCTGCCTTTTCTATTCACATGAACATTCGATTGCAAGCTGTTTTGGACAACTTTCTTTCTCTTCTTGCAAAACACTCGGCAGACCTCCGTGCAGCCTCTAGAACACGATGGGAGATGTTTTTTGTGCTGGCACAGTTTCTCCTTGCCAGACAGAGTGGAAAAGCTTTTTGCTAAGATGTAGACGAGAAGAGAGGCTAAAGACGAAGGTACGGTGCTCTGCAGAGCTAAGCACCGCTCCCGGGACTCTTTCGGCAGAAGACACACACTGCAGAGCACTGTGAGCGGCAGAATCGTCTTTGCGCGAAGAAGCAGCTTCTTCGTCTCCGGGAGCCGGAGAGAGCGGCAACTTCGCAAAGGTGATGAAACAAGCTGTACAACACTGCGATTGTGTGCGCAGCTTGCCAACTGAGAGAAAACAGTACCTGACCACTCTCCTGCCTTTTCTATTCACATGAACATTCGATTGCAAGCTGTTTTGGACAACTTTCTTTCTCTTCTTGCAAAACACTCGGCAGACGTCCTTGCAGCCTCTAGAACACGATGGGAGATGTTTTGTGTGCTGGCACAGTTTCTCCTTGCCAGACAGAGTGGAAAAGCTTTTTGCTAAGATGTAGACGAGAAGAGAGGCTAAAGACGAAGGTACGGTGCTCTGCAGAGCTAGACACCGCTCCCGGGACTCTTTCGGCAGAAGACACACACTGCAGAGCACTGTTAGCGGCAGAATCGTCTTTGTGCGAAGAAGCAGCTTCTTCGTCTCCGGGAGCCGGAGAGAGCGGCAACTTCGCAAAGGTGATGAAACAAGCTGTACAACACTGCGATTGTTTGCACAGCTTGCCAACTGAGAGAAAACAGTACCTGACCACTCTCCTGCCTTTTCTATTCACATGAACATTCGATTGCAAACTGTTTTGGACAACTTTCTTTCTCTTCTTGCAAAACATTCGGCAGACCTCCGTGCAGCCTCTAGAACACGATGGGAGATGTTTTCTGTGCTGGCACAGTTTCTCCTTGCCAGACAGAGTGGAAAAGCTTTTTGCTAAGATGTAGACGAGAAGAGAGGCTAAAGACGAAGGTACGGTGCTCTGCAGAGCTAAGCACCGCTCCCGGGACTCTTTCGGCAGAAGACACACACTGCAGAGCACTGTGAGCGGCAGAATCGTCTTTGCGCGAAGAAGCAGCTTCTTCGTCTCCGGGAGCCGGAGAGAGCGGCAACTTGGCAAAGGTGATGAAACAAGCTGTACAACACTGCGATTGTGTGCGCAGCTTGCCAACTGAGAGAAAACAGTACCTGACCACTCTCCTGCCTTTTCTATTCACATGAACATTCGATTGCAAGCTGTTTTGGACAACTTTCTTTCTCTTCTTGCAAAACACTCGGCAGACCTCCGTGCAGCCTCTAGAACACGATGGGAGATGTTTTTTGTGCTGGCACAGTTTCTCCTTGCCAGACAGAGTGGAAAAGCTTTTTGCTAAGATGTAGACGAGAAGAGAGGCTAAAGACGAAGGTACGGTGCTCTGCAGAGCTAAGCACCGCTCCCGGGACTCTTTCGGCAGAAGACACACACTGCAGAGCACTGTGAGCGGCAGAATCGTCTTTGCGCGAAGAAGCAGCTTCTTCGTCTCCGGGAGCCGGAGAGAGCGGCAACTTCGCAAAGGTGATGAAACAAGCTGTACAACACTGCGATTGTGTGCGCAGCTTGCCAACTGAGAGAAAACAGTACCTGACCACTCTCCTGCCTTTTCTATTCACATGAACATTCGATTGCAAGCTGTTTTGGACAACTTTCTTTCTCTTCTTGCAAAACACTCGGCAGACGTCCTTGCAGCCTCTAGAACACGATGGGAGATGTTTTGTGTGCTGGCACAGTTTCTCCTTGCCAGACAGAGTGGAAAAGCTTTTTGCTAAGATGTAGACGAGAAGAGAGGCTAAAGACGAAGGTACGGTGCTCTGCAGAGCTAGACACCGCTCCCGGGACTCTTTCGGCAGAAGACACACACTGCAGAGCACTGTTAGCGGCAGAATCGTCTTTGTGCGAAGAAGCAGCTTCTTCGTCTCCGGGAGCCGGAGAGAGCGGCAACTTCGCAAAGGTGATGAAACAAGCTGTACAACACTGCGATTGTTTGCACAGCTTGCCAACTGAGAGAAAACAGTACCTGACCACTCTCCTGCCTTTTCTATTCACATGAACATTCGATTGCAAACTGTTTTGGACAACTTTCTTTCTCTTCTTGCAAAACATTCGGCAGACCTCCGTGCAGCCTCTAGAACACGATGGGAGATGTTTTCTGTGCTGGCACAGTTTCTCCTTGCCAGACAGAGTGGAAAAGCTTTTTGCTAAGATGTAGACGAGAAGAGAGGCTAAAGACGAAGGTACGGTGCTCTGCAGAGCTAAGCACCGCTCCCGGGACTCTTTCGGCAGAAGACACACACTGCAGAGCACTGTGAGCGGCAGAATCGTCTTTGCGCGAAGAAGCAGCTTCTTCGTCTCCGGGAGCCGGAGAGAGCGGCAACTTGGCAAAGGTGATGAAACAAGCTGTACAACACTGCGATTGTGTGCGCAGCTTGCCAACTGAGAGAAAACAGTACCTGACCACTCTCCTGCCTTTTCTATTCACATGAACATTCGATTGCAAGCTGTTTTGGACAACTTTCTTTCTCTTCTTGCAAAACACTCGGCAGACCTCCGTGCAGCCTCTAGAACACGATGGGAGATGTTTTTTGTGCTGGCACAGTTTCTCCTTGCCAGACAGAGTGGAAAAGCTTTTTGCTAAGATGTAGACGAGAAGAGAGGCTAAAGACGAAGGTACGGTGCTCTGCAGAGCTAGACACCGCTCCCGGGCCTCTTTCGGCAGAAGACACACACCGCAGAGCACTGTGAGCGGCAGAATCGTCTTTGCGCGAAGAAGCAGCTTCTTCGTCTCCGGGAGCCGGAGAGAGCGGCAACTTCGCAAAGGTGATGAAACAAGCTGTACAACACTGCGATTGTGTGCGCAGCTTGCCAAGTGAGAGAAAACAGTACCTGACCACTCTCCTGCCTTTTCTATTCACATGAACATTCGATTGCAAGCTGTTTTGGACAACTTTCTTTCTCTTCTTGCAAAACACTCGGCAGACGTCCGTGCAGCCTCTAGAACACGATGGGAGATGTTTTCTGTGCTGGCACAGTTTCTCCTTGCCAGACAGAGTGGAAAAGCTTTTTGCTAAGATGTAGACGAGAAGAGAGGCTAAAGACGAAGGTACGGTGCTCTGCAGAGCTAAGCATCACTCCCGGGCCTCTTTCGGCAGAAGCCGCACACCGCAGAGCACTGTGAGCGGCAGAAGCGTCTTTGCGCGAAGAAGCAGCTTCTTCGTCTCCGGGAGCCGGAGAGAGCGGCAACTTGGCAAAGGTGATGAAACAAGCTGTACAACACTGCGATTGTGTGCGCAGCTTGCCAACTGAGAGAAAACAGTACCTGACCACTCTCCTCCTTTTCTATTCACATGAACATTCGATTGCAAGCTGTTTTGGACAACTTTCTTTCTCTTCTTGCAAAACACTCGGCACACCTCCGTGCAGCCTCTAGAACACGATGGGAGATGTTTTTTGTGCTGGCACAGTTTCTCCTTGCCAGACAGAGTGGAAAAGCTTTTTGCTAAGATGTAGACGAGAAGAGAGGCTAAAGACGAAGGTACGGTGCTCTGCAGAGCTGAGCACCGCTCCCGGACCTCTTTCGGCAAAAGGCGCACACCGCAGAGCACTGTGAGCGGCAGAATCGTCTTTGCGCGAAGAAGCAGCTTCTTCGTCTCCGGGAGCCGGAGAGAGCGGCAACTTCGCAAAGGTGATGAAACAAGCTGTACAACACTGCGAGTGTGTGCGCAGCTTGCCAACTGAGAGAAAACAGTACCTGACCACTCTCCTGCCTTTTCTATTCACATGAACATTCGATTGCAAGCTGTTTTGGACAACTTTCTTTCTCTTCTTGCAAAACACTCGGGACACCTCCGTGCAGCCTCTAGAACACGATGGGAGATGTTTTCTGTGCTGGCACAGTTTCTCCTTGCCAGACAGAGTGGAAAAGCTTTTTGCTAAGATGTAGACGAGAAGAGAGGCTAAAGACGAAGGTACGGTGCTCTGCAGAGCTAAGCACTGCTCCCGGGACTCTTTCGGCAGAAGACACACACTGCAGAGCACTGTGAGCGGCAGAATCGTCTTTGCGCGAAGAAGCAGCTTCTTCGTCTCCGGGAGCCGGAGAGAGCGGCAACTTGGCAAAGGTGATGAAACAAGCTGTACAACACTGCGATTGTGTGCGCAGCTTGCCAACTGAGAGAAAACAGTACCTGACCACTCTCCTGCCTTTTCTATTCACATGAACATTCGATTGCAAGCTGTTTTGGACAACTTTCTTTCTCTTCTTGCAAAACACTCGGCAGACCTCCGTGCAGCCTCTAGAACACGATGGGAGATGTTTTTTGTGCTGGCACAGTTTCTCCTTGCCAGACAGAGTGGAAAAGCTTTTTGCTAAGATGTAGACGAGAAGAGAGGCTAAAGACGAAGGTACGGTGCTCTGCAGAGCTAAGCACTGCTCCCGGGACTCTTTCGGCAGAAGACACACACTGCAGAGCACTGTGAGCGGCAGAATCGTCTTTGCGCGAAGAAGCAGCTTCTTCGTCTCCGGGAGCCGGAGAGAGCGGCAACTTGGCAAAGGTGATGAAACAAGCTGTACAACACTGCGATTGTGTGCGCAGCTTGCCAACTGAGAGAAAAGAGTACCTGACCACTCTCCTGCCTTTTCTATTCACATGAACATTCGATTGCAAGCTGTTTTGAGCAACTTTCTTTCTCTTCTTGCAAAACACTCGGCAGACCTCCGTGCAGCCTCTAGAACACGATGGGAGATGTTTTCTGTGCTGGCACAGTTTCTCCTTGCCAGACAGAGTGGAAAAGCTTTTTGCTAAGATGTAGACGAGAAGAGAGGCTAAAGACGAAGGTACGGTGCTCTGCAGAGCTAGACACCGCTCCCGGGCCTCTTTCGGCAGAAGCCGCACACCGCACAGAACTGTGAGCGGCAGAATCGTCTTTGCGCGAAGAAGCAGCTTCTTCGTCTCCGGGAGCCGGAGAGAGCGGCAACTTGGCAAAGGTGATGAAACAAGCTGTACAACACTGCGATTGTGTGCGCAGCTTGCCAACTGAGAGAAAACAGTACCTGACCACTCTCCTGCCATTTCTATTCACATGAACATTCGATTGCAAGCTGTTTTGGACAACTTTCTTTCTCTTCTTGCAAAACACTCGGCACACCTCCGTGCAGCCTCTAGAAAACGATGGGAGGTGTTTTCTGTACTGGCACAGTTTCTCCTTGCCAGACAGAGTGGAAAAGCTTTTTGCTAAGATGTAGACGAGAAGAGAGGCTAAAGACGAAGGTACGGTGCTCTGCAGAGCTAAGCACCGCTCCCGGGACTCTTTCGGCAGAAGACACACACTGCAGAGCACTGTGAGCGGCAGAATCGTCTTTGCGCGAAGAAGCAGCTTCTTCGTCTCCGGGAGCCGGAGAGAGCGGCAACTTGGCAAAGGTGATGAAACAAGCTGTACAACACTGCGATTGTGTGCGCAGCTTGCCAACTGAGAGAAAACAGTACCTGACCACTCTCCTGCCTTTTCTATTCACATGAACATTCGATTGCAAGCTGTTTTGAGCTATTTTCTTTCTCTTCTTGTAAAACACTCGGCAGACCTCCGTGCAGCCTCTAGAACACGATGGGAGATGTTTTCTGTGCTGGCACAGTTTCTCCTTGCCAGGCAGAGTGGAAAAGCTTTTTGCTAAGATGTAGACGAGAAGAGAGGCTAAAGACGAAGGTACGGTGCTCTGCAGAGCTAAGCACCGCTCCCGGGACTCTTTCGGCAGAAGACACACACTGCAGAGCACTGTGAGCGGCAGAATCGTCTTTGCGCGAAGAAGCAGCTTCTTCGTCTCCGGGAGCCGGAGAGAGCGGCAACTTCGCAAAGGTGATGAAACCAGCTGTACAACACTGCGATTGTGTGCGCAGCTTGCCAACTGAGAGAAAACAGTACCTGACCACTCTCCTGCCTTTTCTATTCACATGAACATTCGATTGCAAGCTGTTTTGGACAACTTTCTTTCTCTTCTTGCAAAACACTCGGCAGACGTCCGTGCAGCCTCTAGAACACGATGGGAGATGTTTTCTGTGCTGGCACAGTTTCTCCTTGCCAGACAGAGTGGAAAAGCTTTTTGCTAAGATGTAGACGAGAAGAGAGGCTAAAGACGAAGGTACGGTGCTCTGCAGAGCTAGACACCGCTCCCGGGCCTCTTTCGGCAGAAGACACACACCGCAGAGCACTGTGAGCGGCAGAATCGTCTTTGCGCGAAGAAGCAGCTTCTTCGTCTCCGGGAGCCGGAGAGAGCGGCAACTTGGCAAAGGTGATGAAACAAGCTGTACAACACTGCGATTGTGTGCGCAGCTTGCCAACTGAGAGAAAACAGTACCTGACCACTCTCCTGCCTTTTCTATTCACATGAACATTCGATTGCAAGCTGTTTTGGACAACTTTCTTTCTCTTCTTGCAAGACACTCGGCACACCTCGGTGCAGCCTCTAGAACACGATGGGAGATGTTTTGTGTGCTGGCACAGTTTCTCCTTGCCAGACAGAGTGGAAAAGCTTTTTGCTAAGATGTAGACGAGAAGAGAGGCTAATGACGAAGGTACGGTGCTCTGCAGAGCTAGACACCGCTCCCGGGACTCTTTCGGCAGAAGACACACACTGCAGAGCACTGTGAGCGGCAGAATCGTCTTTGCGCGAAGAAGCAGCTTCTTCGTCTCCGGGAGCCGGAGAGAGCGGCAACTTGGCAAAGGTGATGAAACAAGCTGTACAACACTGCGATTGTGTGCGCAGCTTGCCAACTGAGAGAAAACAGTACCTGACCACTCTCCTGCCTTTTCTATTCACATGAACATTCGATTGCAAGCTGTTTTGGACAACTTTCTTTCTCTTCTTGCAAAACACTCGGCAGACCTCCGTGCAGCCTCTAGAACACGATGGGAGATGTTTTTTGTGCTGGCACAGTTTCTCCTTGCCAGACAGAGTGGAAAAGCTTTTTGCTAAGATGTAGACGAGAAGAGAGGCTAAAGACGAAGGTACGGTGCTCTGCAGAGCTAGACACCGCTCCCGGGACTCTTTCGGCAGAAGACACACACTGCAGAGCACTGTGAGCGGCAGAATCGTCTTTGCGCGAAGAAGCAGCTTCTTCGTCTCCGGGAGCCGGAGAGAGCGGCAACTTGGCAAAGGTGATGAAACAAGCTGTACAACACTGCGATTGTGTGCGCAGCTTGCCAACTGAGAGAAAACAGTACCTGACCACTCTCCTGCCTTTTCTATTCACATGAACATTCGATTGCAAGCTGTTTTGAGCTATTTTCTTTCTCTTCTTGTAAAACACTCGGCAGACCTCCGTGCAGCCTCTAGAACACGATGGGAGATGTTTTCTGTGCTGGCACAGTTTCTCCTTGCCAGACAGAGTGGAAAAGCTTTTTGCTAAGATGTAGACGAGAAGAGAGGCTAAAGACGAAGGTACGGTGCTCTGCAGAGCTAAGCACTGCTCCCGGGACTCTTTCGGCAGAAGACACACACTGCAGAGCACTGTGAGCGGCAGAATCGTCTTTGCGCGAAGAAGCAGCTTCTTCGTCTCCGGGAGCCGGAGAGAGCGGCAACTTGGCAAAGGTGATGAAACAAGCTGTACAACACTGCGATTGTGTGCGCAGCTTGCCAACTGAGAGAAAACAGTACCTGACCACTCTCCTGCCTTTTCTATTCACATGAACATTCGATTGCAAGCTGTTTTGGACAACTTTCTTTCTCTTCTTGCAAAACACTCGGCACACCTCCGTGCAGCCTCTAGAACACGATGGGAGATGTTTTCTGTGCTGGCACAGTTTCTCCTTGCCAGACAGAGTGGAAAAGCTTTTTGCTAAGATGTAGACGAGAAGAGAGGCTAAAGACGAAGGTACGGTGCTCTGCAGAGCTAAGCACCGCTCCCGGGACTCTTTCGGCAGAAGACACACACTGCAGAGCACTGTGAGCGGCAGAATCGTCTTTGCGCGAAGAAGCAGCTTCTTCGTCTCCGGGAGCCGGAGAGAGCGGCAACTTCGCAAAGATGATGAAACAAGCTGTACAACACTGCGATTGTGTGCGCAGCTTGCCAACAGAGAGAAAACAGTACCTGACCACTCTCCTGCCTTTTCTATTCACATGAACATTCGATTGCAAGCTGTTTTGGACAACTTTCTTTCTCTTCTTGCAAAACACTCGGCAGACCTCCGTGCAGCCTCTAGAACACGATGGGAGATGTTTTTTGTGCTGGCACAGTTTCTCCTTGCCAGACAGAGTGGAAAAGCTTTTTGCTAAGATGTAGACGAGAAGAGAGGCTAAAGACGAAGGTACGGTGCTCTGCAGAGCTGAGCACCGCTCCCGGACCTCTTTCGGCAAAAGGCGCACACCGCAGAGCACTGTGAGCGGCAGAATCGTCTTTGCGCGAAGAAGCAGCTTCTTCGTCTCCGGGAGCCGGAGAGAGCGGCAACTTGGCAAAGGTGATGAAACAAGCTGTACAACACTGCGATTGTGTGCGCAGCTTGCCAACTGAGAGAAAACAGTACCTGACCACTCTCCTGCCTTTTGTAATCACATGAACATTCGATTGCAAGCTGTTTTGGACAACTTTCTTTCTCTTCTTGCAAAACACTCGGCAGACCTCCGTGCAGCCTCTAGAACACGATGGGAGATGTTTTTTGTGCTGGCACAGTTTCTCCTTGCCAGACAGAGTGGAAAAGCTTTTTGCTAAGATGTAGACGAGAAGAGAGGCTAAAGACGAAGGTACGGTGCTCTGCAGAGCTAAGCACTGCTCCCGGGACTCTTTCGGCAGAAGACACACACTGCAGAGCACTGTGAACGGCAGAATCGTCTTTGCGCGAAGAAGCAGCTTCTTCGTCTCCGGGAGCCGGAGAGAGCGGCAACTTGGCAAAGGTGATGAAACAAGCTGTACAACACTGCGATTGTGTGCGCAGCTTGCCAACTGAGAGAAAACAGTACCTGACCACTCTCCTGCCTTTTCTATTCACATGAACATTCGATTGCAAGCTGTTTTGGACAACTTTCTTTCTCTTCTTGCAAAACACTCGGCAGACGTCCGTGCAGCCTCTAGAACACGATGGGAGATGTTTTCTGTGCTGGCACAGTTTCTCCTTGCCAGACAGAGTGGAAAAGCTTTTTGCTAAGATGTAGACGAGAAGAGAGGCTAAAGACGAAGGTACGGTGCTCTGCAGAGCTAAGCACCGCTCCCGGGACTCTTTCGGCAGAAGACACACACTGCAGAGCACTGTGAGCGGCAGAATCGTCTTTGCGCGAAGAAGCAGCTTCTTCGTCTCCGGGAGCCGGAGAGAGCGGCAACTTGGCAAAGGTGATGAAACAAGCTGTACAACACTGCGATTGTGTGCGCAGCTTGCCAACTGAGAGAAAACAGTACCTGACCACTCTCCTGCCTTTTCTATTCACATGAACATTCGATTGCAAGCTGTTTTGGACAACTTTCTTTCTCTTCTTGCAAAACACTCGGCACACCTCCGTGCAGCCTCTAGAACACGATGGGAGATGTTTTCTGTGCTGGCACAGTTTCTCCTTGCCAGACAGAGTGGAAAAGCTTTTTGCTAAGATGTAGACGAGAAGAGAGGCTAAAGACGAAGGTACGGTGCTCTGCAGAGCTAAGCACCGCTCCCGGGACTCTTTCGGCAGAAGACACACACTGCAGAGCACTGTGAGCGGCAGAATCGTCTTTGCGCGAAGAAGCAGCTTCTTCGTCTCCGGGAGCCGGAGAGAGCGGCAACTTGGCAAAGGTGATGAAACAAGCTGTACAACACTGCGATTGTGTGCGCAGCTTGCCAACTGAGAGAAAACAGTACCTGACCACTCTCCTGCCTTTTCTATTCACATGAACATTCGATTGCAAGCTGTTTTGGACAACTTTCTTTCTCTTCTTGCAAAACACTCGGCACACCTCCGTGCAGCCTCTAGAACACGATGGGAGATGTTTTCTGTGCTGGCACAGTTTCTCCTTGCCAGACAGAGTGGAAAAGCTTTTTGCTAAGATGTAGACGAGAAGAGAGGCTAAAGACGAAGGTACGGTGCTCTGCAGAGCTAAGCATCACTCCCGGGCCTCTTTCGGCAGAAGCCGCACACCGCAGAGCACTGTGAGCGGCAGAAGCGTCTTTGCGCGAACAAGCAGCTTCTTCGTCTCCGGGAGCCGGAGAGAGCGGCAACTTGGCAAAGGTGATGAAACAAGCTGTACAACACTGCGATTGTGTGCGCAGCTTGCCAACTGAGAGAAAACAGTACCTGACCACTCTCCTGCCTTTTCTATTCACATGAACATTCGATTGCAAGCTGTTTTGGACAACTTTCTTTCTCTTCTTGCAAAACACTCGGCAGACCTCCGTGCAGCCTCTAGAACACGATGGGAGATGTTTTTTGTGCTGGCACAGTTTCTCCTTGCCAGACAGAGTGGAAAAGCTTTTTGCTAAGATGTAGACGAGAAGAGAGGCTAAAGACGAAGGTACGGTGCTCTGCAGAGCTAAGCACCGCTCCCGGGACTCTTTCGGCAGAAGACACACACTGCAGAGCACTGTGAACGGCAGAATCGTCTTTGCGCGAAGAAGCAGCTTCTTCGTCTCCGGGAGCCGGAGAGAGCGGCAACTTCGCAAAGGTGATGAAACAAGCTGTACAACACTGCGATTGTGTGCGCAGCTTGCCAACTGAGAGAAAACAGTACCTGACCACTCTCCTGCCTTTTCTATTCACATGAACATTCGATTGCAAGCTGTTTTGGACAACTTTCTTTCTCTTCTTGCAAAACACTCGGCAGACGTCCTTGCAGCCTCTAGAACACGATGGGAGATGTTTTCTGTGCTGGCACAGTTTCTCCTTGCCAGGCAGAGTGGAAAAGCTTTTTGCTAAGATGTAGACGAGAAGAGAGGCTAAAGACGAAGGTACGGTGCTCTGCAGAGCTAGACAGCGCTCCCGGGACTCTTTCGGCAGAAGACACACACTGCAGAGCACTGTGAGCGGCAGAATCGTCTTTGCGCGAAGAAGCAGCTTCTTCGTCTCCGGGAGCCGGAGAGAGCGGCAACTTGGCAAAGGTGATGAAACAAGCTGTACAACACTGCGATTGTGTGCGCAGCTTGCCAACTGAGAGAAAACAGTACCTGACCACTCTCCTGCCTTTTCTATTCACATGAACATTCGATTGCAAGCTGTTTTGGACAACTTTCTTTCTCTTCTTGCAAAACACTCGGCAGACCTCCGTGCAGCCTCTAGAACACGATGGGAGATGTTTTCAGTGCAGGCACAGTTTCTCCTTGCCAGACAGAGTGGAAAAGCTTTTTGCTAAGATGTAGACGAGAAGAGAGGCTAAAGACGAAGGTACGGTGCTCTGCAGAGCTAAGCATCACTCCCGGGCCTCTTTCGGCAGAAGCCGCACACCGCAGAGCACTGTGAGCGGCAGAAGCGTCTTTGCGCGAAGAAGCAGCTTCTTCGTCTCCGGGAGCCGGAGAGAGCGGCAACTTCGCAAAGGTGATGAAACAAGCTGTACAACACTGCGATTGTGTGCGCAGCTTGCCAACTGAGAGAAAACAGTACCTGACCACTCTCCCCCTTTTCTATTCCCATGAACATACGATTGCAAGCTGTTTTGGACAACTTTCTTTCTCTTCTTGCAAAACACTCGGCAGACCTCCGTGCAGCCTCTAGAACACGATGGGAGATGTTTTTTGTGCTGGCACAGTTTCTCCTTGCCAGACAGAGTGGAAAAGCTTTTTGCTAAGATGTAGACGAGAAGAGAGGCTAAAGACGAAGGTACGGTGCTCTGCAGAGCTGAGCACCGCTCCCGGACCTCTTTCGGCAAAAGGCGCACACCGCAGAGCACTGTGAGCGGCAGAATCGTCTTTGCGCGAAGAAGCAGCTTCTTCGTCTCCGGGAGCCGGAGAGAGCGGCAACTTGGCAAAGGTGATGAAACAAGCTGTACAACACTGCGATTGTGTGCGCAGCTTGCCAACTGAGAGAAAACAGTACCTGACCACTCTCCTGCCTTTTCTATTCACATGAACATTCGATTGCAAGCTGTTTTGGACAACTTTCTTTCTCTTCTTGCAAAACACTCGGCAGACCTCCGTGCAGCCTCTAGAACACGATGGGAGATGTTTTTTGTGCTGGCACAGTTTCTCCTTGCCAGACAGAGTGGAAAAGCTTTTTGCTAAGATGTAGACGAGAAGAGAGGCTAAAGACGAAGGTACGGTGCTCTGCAGAGCTAAGCACTGCTCCCGGGACTCTTTCGGCAGAAGACACACACTGCAGAGCACTGTGAACGGCAGAATCGTCTTTGCGCGAAGAAGCAGCTTCTTCGTCTCCGGGAGCCGGAGAGAGCGGCAACTTGGCAAAGGTGATGAAACAAGCTGTACAACACTGCGATTGTGTGCGCAGCTTGCCAACTGAGAGAAAACAGTACCTGACCACTCTCCTGCCTTTTCTATTCACATGAACATTCGATTGCAAGCTGTTTTGGACAACTTTCTTTCTCTTCTTGCAAAACACTCGGCAGACCTCCGTGCAGCCTCTAGAACACGATGGGAGATGTTTTTTGTGCTGGCACAGTTTCTCCTTGCCAGACAGAGTGGAAAAGCTTTTTGCTAAGATGTAGACGAGAAGAGAGGCTAAAGACCAAGGTACGGTGCTCTGCAGAGCTAAGCACCGCTCCCGGGACTCTTTCGGCAGAAGACACACACTGCAGAGCACTGTGAGCGGCAGAATCGTCTTTGCGCAAAGAAGCAGCTTCTTCGTCTCCGGGAGCCGGAGAGAGCGGCAACTTGGCAAAGGTGATGAAACAAGCTGTACAACACTGCGATTGTGTGCGCAGCTTGCCAACTGAGAGAAAACAGTACCTGACCACTCTCCTGCCTTTTCTATTCACATGAACATTCGATTGCAAGCTGTTTTGGACAACTTTCTTTCTCTTCTTGCAAAACACTCGGCAGACCTCCGTGCAGCCTCTAGAACACGATGGGAGATGTTTTCAGTGCAGGCACAGTTTCTCCTTGCCAGACAGAGTGGAAAAGCTTTTTGCTAAGATGTAGACGAGAAGAGAGGCTAAAGACGAAGGTACGGTGCTCTGCAGAGCTAAGCATCACTCCCGGGCCTCTTTCGGCAGAAGCCGCACACCGCAGAGCACTGTGAGCGGCAGAAGCGTCTTTGCGCGAAGAAGCAGCTTCTTCGTCTCCGGGAGCCGGAGAGAGCGGCAACTTCGCAAAGGTGATGAAACAAGCTGTACAACACTGCGATTGTGTGCGCAGCTTGCCAACTGAGAGAAAACAGTACCTGACCACTCTCCAGCCTTTTCTATTCACATGAACATTCGATTGCAAGCTGTTTTGGACAACTTTCTTTCTCTTCTTGCAAAACACTCGGCAGACCTCCGTGCAGCCTCTAGAACACGATGGGAGATGTTTTTTGTGCTGGCACAGTTTCTCCTTGCCAGACAGAGTGGAAAAGCTTTTTGCTAAGATGTAGACGAGAAGAGAGGCTAAAGACGAAGGTACGGTGCTCTGCAGAGCTAAGCACTGCTCCCGGGACTCTTTCGGCAGAAGACACACACTGCAGAGCACTGTGAACGGCAGAATCGTCTTTGCGCGAAGAAGCAGCTTCTTCGTCTCCGGGAGCCGGAGAGAGCGGCAACTTGGCAAAGGTGATGAAACAAGCTGTACAACACTGCGATTGTGTGCGCAGCTTGCCAACTGAGAGAAAACAGTACCTGACCACTCTCCTGCCTTTTCTATTCACATGAACATTCGATTGCAAGCTGTTTTGGACAACTTTCTTTCTCTTCTTGCAAAACACTCGGCAGACCTCCGTGCATCCTCTAGAACACGATGGGAGATGTTTTCAGTGCAGGCACAGTTTCTCCTTGCCAGACAGAGTGGAAAAGCTTTTTGCTAAGATGTAGACGAGAAGAGAGGCTAAAGACGAAGGTACGGTGCTCTGCAGAGCTAAGCATCACTCCCGGGCCTCTTTCGGCAGAAGCCGCACACCGCAGAGCACTGTGAGCGGCAGAAGCGTCTTTGCGCGAAGAAGCAGCTTCTTCGTCTCCGGGAGCCGGAGAGAGCGGCAACTTCGCAAAGGTGATGAAACAAGCTGTACAACACTGCGATTGTGTGCGCAGCTTGCCAACTGAGAGAAAACAGTACCTGACCACTCTCCTGCCTTTTCTATTCACATGAACATTCGATTGCAAGCTGTTTTGGACAACTTTCTTTCTCTTCTTGCAAAACACTCGGCACACCTCCGTGCAGCCTCTAGAACACGATGGGAGATGTTTTTTGTGCTGGCACAGTTTCTCCTTGCCAGACAGAGTGGAAAAGCTTTTTGCTAAGATGTAGACGAGAAGAGAGGCTAAAGACGAAGGTACGGTGCTCTGCAGAGCTAAGCACTGCTCCCGGGACTCTTTCGGCAGAAGACACACACTGCAGAGCACTGTGAACGGCAGAATCGTCTTTGCGCGAAGAAGCAGCTTCTTCGTCTCCGGGAGCCGGAGAGAGCGGCAACTTGGCAAAGGTGATGAAACAAGCTGTACAACACTGCGATTGTGTGCGCAGCTTGCCAACTGAGAGAAAACAGTACCTGACCACTCTCCTGCCTTTTCTATTCACATGAACATTCGATTGCAAGCTGTTTTGGACAACTTTCTTTCTCTTCTTGCAAAACACTCGGCAGACCTCCGTGCAGCCTCTAGAACACGATGGGAGATGTTTTTTGTGCTGGCACAGTTTCTCCTTGCCAGACAGAGTGGAAAAGCTTTTTGCTAAGATGTAGACGAGAAGAGAGGCTAAAGACGAAGGTACGGTGCTCTGCAGAGCTAAGCACCGCTCCCGGGACTCTTTCGGCAGAAGACACACACTGCAGAGCACTGTGAGCGGCAGAATCGTCTTTGCGCGAAGAAGCAGCTTCTTCGTCTCCGGGAGCCGGAGAGAGCGGCAACTTCGCAAAGGTGATGAAACAAGCTGTACAACACTGCGATTGTGTGCGCAGCTTGCCAACTGAGAGAAAACAGTACCTGACCACTCTCCTGCCTTTTCTATTCACATGAACATTCGATTGCAAGCTGTTTTGGACAACTTTCTTTCTCTTCTTGCAAAACACTCGGCAGACGTCCTTGCAGCCTCTAGAACACGATGGGAGATGTTTTCTGTGCTGGCACAGTTTCTCCTTGCCAGACAGAGTGGAAAAGCTTTTTGCTAAGATGTAGACGAGAAGAGAGGCTAAAGACGAAGGTACGGTGCTCTGCAGAGCTAGACAGCGCTCCCGGGACTCTTTCGGCAGAAGACACACACTGCAGAGCACTGTGAGCGGCAGAATCATCTTTGCGCGAAGAAGCAGCTTCTTCGTCTCCGGGAGCCGGAGAGAGCGGCAACTTCGCAAAGGTGATGAAACAAGCTGTACAACACTGCGATTGTGTGCGCAGCTTGCCAACTGAGAGAAAACAGTACCTGACCACTCTCCTGCCTTTTCTATTCACATGAACATTCGATTGCAAGCTGTTTTGGACAACTTTCTTTCTCTTCTTGCAAAACACTCGGCAGACCTCCGTGCAGCCTCTAGAACACGATGGGAGATGTTTTCAGTGCAGGCACAGTTTCTCCTTGCCAGACAGAGTGGAAAAGCTTTTTGCTAAGATGTAGACGAGAAGAGAGGCTAAAGACGAAGGTACGGTGCTCTGCAGAGCTAAGCATCACTCCCGGGCCTCTTTCGGCAGAAGCCGCACACCGCAGAGCACTGTGAGCGGCAGAAGCGTCTTTGCGCGAAGAAGCAGCTTCTTCGTCTCCGGGAGCCGGAGAGAGCGGCAACTTCGCAAAGGTGATGAAACAAGCTGTACAACACTGCGATTGTGTGCGCAGCTTGCCAACTGAGAGAAAACAGTACCTGACCACTCTCCCCCTTTTCTATTCCCATGAACATACGATTGCAAGCTGTTTTGGACAACTTTCTTTCTCTTCTTGCAAAACACTCGGCAGACCTCCGTGCAGCCTCTAGAACACGATGGGAGATGTTTTTTGTGCTGGCACAGCTTCTCCTTGCCAGACAGAGTGGAAAAGCTTTTTGCTAAGATGTAGACGAGAAGAGAGGCTAAAGACGAAGGTACGGTGCTCTGCAGAGCTGAGCACCGCTCCCGGACCTCTTTCGGCAAAAGGCGCACACCGCAGAGCACTGTGAGCGGCAGAATCGTCTTTGCGCGAAGAAGCAGCTTCTTCGTCTCCGGGAGCCGGAGAGAGCGGCAACTTGGCAAAGGTGATGAAACAAGCTGTACAACACTGCGATTGTGTGCGCAGCTTGCCAACTGAGAGAAAACAGTACCTGACCACTCTCCTGCCTTTTCTATTCACATGAACATTCGATTGCAAGCTGTTTTGGACAACTTTCTTTCTCTTCTTGCAAAACACTCGGCAGACCTCCGTGCAGCCTCTAGAAAACGATGGGAGATGTTTTCTGTGCTGGCACAGTTTCTCCTTGCCAGACAGAGTGGAAAAGCTTTTTGCTAAGATGTAGACGAGAAGAGAGGCTAAAGACGAAGGTACGGTGCTCTGCAGAGCTAAGCACTGCTCCCGGGACTCTTTCGGCAGAAGACACACACTGCAGAGCACTGTGAACGGCAGAATCGTCTTTGCGCGAAGAAGCAGCTTCTTCGTCTCCGGGAGCCGGAGAGAGCGGCAACTTGGCAAAGGTGATGAAACAAGCTGTACAACACTGCGATTGTGTGCGCAGCTTGCCAACTGAGAGAAAACAGTACCTGACCACTCTCCTGCCTTTTCTATTCACATGAACATTCGATTGCAAGCTGTTTTGGACAACTTTCTTTCTCTTCTTGCAAAACACTCGGCAGACCTCCGTGCAGCCTCTAGAACACGATGGGAGATGTTTTTTGTGCTGGCACAGTTTCTCCTTGCCAGACAGAGTGGAAAAGCTTTTTGCTAAGATGTAGACGAGAAGAGAGGCTAAAGACGAAGGTACGGTGCTCTGCAGAGCTAAGCACCGCTCCCGGGACTCTTTCGGCAGAAGACACACACTGCAGAGCACTGTGAACGGCAGAATCGTCTTTGCGCGAAGAAGCAGCTTCTTCGTCTCCGGGAGCCGGAGAGAGCGGCAACTTCGCAAAGGTGATGAAACAAGCTGTACAACACTGCGATTGTGTGCGCAGCTTGCCAACTGAGAGAAAACAGTACCTGACCACTCTCCTGCCTTTTCTATTCACATGAACATTCGATTGCAAGCTGTTTTGGACAACTTTCTTTCTCTTCTTGCAAAACACTCGGCAGACGTCCTTGCAGCCTCTAGAACACGATGGGAGATGTTTTCTGTGCTGGCACAGTTTCTCCTTGCCAGACAGAGTGGAAAAGCTTTTTGCTAAGATGTAGACGAGAAGAGAGGCTAAAGACGAAGGTACGGTGCTCTGCAGAGCTAGACACCGCTCCCGGGACTCTTTCGGCAGAAGACACACACTGCAGAGCACTGTTAGCGGCAGAATCGTCTTTGTGCGAAGAAGCAGCTTCTTCGTCTCCGGGAGCCGGAGAGAGCGGCAACTTGGCAAAGGTGATGAAACAAGCTGTACAACACTGCGATTGTTTGCACAGCTTGCCAACTGAGAGAAAACAGTACCTGACCACTCTCCTGCCTTTTCTATTCACATGAACATTCGATTGCAAACTGTTTTGGACAACTTTCTTTCTCTTCTTGCAAAACATTCGGCAGACCTCCGTGCAGCCTCTAGAACACGATGGGAGATGTTTTCTGTGCTGGCACAGTTTCTCCTTGCCAGACAGAGTGGAAAAGCTTTTTGCTAAGATGTAGACGAGAAGAGAGGCTAAAGACGAAGGTACGGTGCTCTGCAGAGCTAAGCACCGCTCCCGGGACTCTTTCGGCAGAAGACACACACTGCAGAGCACTGTGAGCGGCAGAATCGTCTTTGCGCGAAGAAGCAGCTTCTTCGTCTCCGGGAGCCGGAGAGAGCGGCAACTTGGCAAAGGTGATGAAACAAGCTGTACAACACTGCGATTGTGTGCGCAGCTTGCCAACTGAGAGAAAACAGTACCTGACCACTCTCCTGCCTTTTCTATTCACATGAACATTCGATTGCAAGCTGTTTTGGACAACTTTCTTTCTCTTCTTGCAAAACACTCGGCAGACCTCCGTGCAGCCTCTAGAACACGATGGGAGATGTTTTTTGTGCTGGCACAGTTTCTCCTTGCCAGACAGAGTGGAAAAGCTTTTTGCTAAGATGTAGACGAGAAGAGAGGCTAAAGACGAAGGTACGGTGCTCTGCAGAGCTAGACACCGCTCCCGGGCCTCTTTCGGCAGAAGACACACACCGCAGAGCACTGTGAGCGGCAGAATCGTCTTTGCGCGAAGAAGCAGCTTCTTCGTCTCCGGGAGCCGGAGAGAGCGGCAACTTCGCAAAGGTGATGAAACAAGCTGTACAACACTGCGATTGTGTGCGCAGCTTGCCAACTGAGAGAAAACAGTACCTGACCACTCTCCTGCCTTTTCTATTCACATGAACATTCGATTGCAAGCTGTTTTGGACAACTTTCTTTCTCTTCTTGCAAAACACTCGGCAGACGTCCGTGCAGCCTCTAGAACACGATGGGAGATGTTTTCTGTGCTGGCACAGTTTCTCCTTGCCAGACAGAGTGGAAAAGCTTTTTGCTAAGATGTAGACGAGAAGAGAGGCTAAAGACGAAGGTACGGTGCTCTGCAGAGCTAAGCATCACTCCCGGGCCTCTTTCGGCAGAAGCCGCACACCGCAGAGCACTGTGAGCGGCAGAAGCGTCTTTGCGCGAAGAAGCAGCTTCTTCGTCTCCGGGAGCCGGAGAGAGCGGCAACTTGGCAAAGGTGATGAAACAAGCTGTACAACACTGCGATTGTGTGCGCAGCTTGCCAACTGAGAGAAAACAGTACCTGACCACTCTCCTGCCTTTTCTATTCACATGAACATTCGATTGCAAGCTGTTTTGGACAACTTTCTTTCTCTTCTTGCAAAACACTCGGCACACCTCCGTGCAGCCTCTAGAACACGATGGGAGATGTTTTCTGTGCTGGCACAGTTTCTCCTTGCCAGACAGAGTGGAAAAGCTTTTTGCTAAGATGTAGACGAGAAGAGAGGCTAAAGACGAAGGTACGGTGCTCTGCAGAGCTAGACACCGCTCCCGGGCCTCTTTCGGCAGAAGCCGCACACTGCAGAGAACTGTGAGCGGCAGAATCGTCTTTGCGCGAAGAAGCAGCTTCTTCGTCTCCGGGAGCCGGAGAGAGCGGCAACTTGGCAAAGGTGATGAAACAAGCTGTACAACACTGCGATTGTGTGCGCAGCTTGCCAACTGAGAGAAAACAGTACCTGACCACTCTCCTGCCTTTTCTATTCACATGAACATTCGATTGCAAGCTGTTTTGGACAACTTTCTTTCTCTTCTTGCAAAACACTCGGCACACCTCCGTGCAGCCTCTAGAAAACGATGGGAGGTGTTTTCTGTACTGGCACAGTTTCTCCTTGCCAGACAGAGTGGAAAAGCTTTTTGCTAAGATGTAGACGAGAAGAGAGGCTAAAGACGAAGGTACGGTGCTCTGCAGAGCTAAGCACCGCTCCCGGGACTCTTTCGGCAGAAGACACACACTGCAGAGCACTGTGAGCGGCAGAATCGTCTTTGCGCGAAGAAGCAGCTTCTTCGTCTCCGGGAGCCGGAGAGAGCGGCAACTTGGCAAAGGTGATGAAACAAGCTGTACAACACTGCGATTGTGTGCGCAGCTTGCCAACTGAGAGAAAACAGTACCTGACCACTCTCCTGCCTTTTCTATTCACATGAACATTCGATTGCAAGCTGTTTTGAGCTATTTTCTTTCTCTTCTTGTAAAACACTCGGCAGACCTCCGTGCAGCCTCTAGAACACGATGGGAGATGTTTTCTGTGCTGGCACAGTTTCTCCTTGCCAGGCAGAGTGGAAAAGCTTTTTGCTAAGATGTAGACGAGAAGAGAGGCTAAAGACGAAGGTACGGTGCTCTGCAGAGCTAAGCACCGCTCCCGGGACTCTTTCGGCAGAAGACACACACTGCAGAGCACTGTGAGCGGCAGAATCGTCTTTGCGCGAAGAAGCAGCTTCTTCGTCTCCGGGAGCCGGAGAGAGCGGCAACTTCGCAAAGGTGATGAAACCAGCTGTACAACACTGCGATTGTGTGCGCAGCTTGCCAACTGAGAGAAAACAGTACCTGACCACTCTCCTGCCTTTTCTATTCACATGAACATTCGATTGCAAGCTGTTTTGGACAACTTTCTTTCTCTTCTTGCAAAACACTCGGCAGACCTCCGTGCAGCCTCTAGAACACGATGGGAGATGTTTTGTGTGCTGGCACAGTTTCTCCTTGCCAGACAGAGTGGAAAAGCTTTTTGCTAAGATGTAGACGAGAAGAGAGGCTAAAGACGAAGGTACGGTGCTCTGCAGAGCTAAGCACTGCTCCCGGGCCTCTTTCGGCAGAAGACACACACCGCAGAGCACTGTGAGCGGCAGAATCGTCTTTGCGCGAAGAAGCAGCTTCTTCGTCTCCGGGAGCCGGAGAGAGCGGCAACTTGGCAAAGGTGATGAAACAAGCTGTACAACACTGCGATTGTGTGCGCAGCTTGCCAACTGAGAGAAAACAGTACCTGACCACTCTCCTGCCTTTTCTATTCACATGAACATTCGATTGCAAGCTGTTTTGGACAACTTTCTTTCTCTTCTTGCAAAACACTCGGCACACCTCCGTGCAGCCTCTAGAACACGATGGGAGATGTTTTCTGTGCTGGCACAGTTTCTCCTTGCCAGACAGAGTGGAAAAGCTTTTTGCTAAGATGTAGACGAGAAGAGAGGCTAAAGACGAAGGTACGGTGCTCTGCAGAGCTAAGCACTGCTCCCGGGACTCTTTCGGCAGAAGACACACACTGCAGAGCACTGTGAGCGGCAGAATCGTCTTTGCGCGAAGAAGCAGCTTCTTCGTCTCCGGGAGCCGGAGAGAGCGGCAACTTGGCAAAGGTGATGAAACAAGCTGTACAACACTGCGATTGTGTGCGCAGCTTGCCAACTGAGAGAAAAGAGTACCTGACCACTCTCCTGCCTTTTCTATTCACATGAACATTCGATTGCAAGCTGTTTTGAGCAACTTTGTTTCTCTTCTTGCAAAACACTCGGCAGACCTCCGTGCAGCCTCTAGAACACGATGGGAGATGTTTTCTGTGCTGGCACAGTTTCTCCTTGCCAGACAGAGTGGAAAAGCTTTTTGCTAAGATGTAGACGAGAAGAGAGGCTAAAGACGAAGGTACGGTGCTCTGCAGAGCTAGACACCGCTCCCGGGCCTCTTTCGGCAGAAGCCGCACACCGCAGAGAACTGTGAGCGGCAGAATCGTCTTTGCGCGAAGAAGCAGCTTCTTCGTCTCCGGGAGCCGGAGAGAGCGGCAACTTGGCAAAGGTGATGAAACAAGCTGTACAACACTGCGATTGTGTGCGCAGCTTGCCAACTGAGAGAAAACAGTACCTGACCACTCTCCTGCCTTTTCTATTCACATGAACATTCGATTGCAAGCTGTTTTGGACAACTTTCTTTCTCTTCTTGCAAAACACTCGGCACACCTCCGTGCAGCCTCTAGAAAACGATGGGAGGTGTTTTCTGTACTGGCACAGTTTCTCCTTGCCAGACAGAGTGGAAAAGCTTTTTGCTAAGATGTAGACGAGAAGAGAGGCTAAAGACGAAGGTACGGTGCTCTGCAGAGCTAAGCACCGCTCCCGGGACTCTTTCGGCAGAAGACACACACTGCAGAGCACTGTGAGCGGCAGAATCGTCTTTGCGCGAAGAAGCAGCTTCTTCGTCTCCGGGAGCCGGAGAGAGCGGCAACTTGGCAAAGGTGATGAAACAAGCTGTACAACACTGCGATTGTGTGCGCAGCTTGCCAACTGAGAGAAAACAGTACCTGACCACTCTCCTGCCTTTTCTATTCACATGAACATTCGATTGCAAGCTGTTTTGAGCTATTTTCTTTCTCTTCTTGTAAAACACTCGGCAGACCTCCGTGCAGCCTCTAGAACACGATGGGAGATGTTTTCTGTGCTGGCACAGTTTCTCCTTGCCAGGCAGAGTGGAAAAGCTTTTTGCTAAGATGTAGACGAGAAGAGAGGCTAAAGACGAAGGTACGGTGCTCTGCAGAGCTAAGCACCGCTCCCGGGACTCTTTCGGCAGAAGACACACACTGCAGAGCACTGTGAGCGGCAGAATCGTCTTTGCGCGAAGAAGCAGCTTCTTCGTCTCCGGGAGCCGGAGAGAGCGGCAACTTCGCAAAGGTGATGAAACCAGCTGTACAACACTGCGATTGTGTGCGCAGCTTGCCAACTGAGAGAAAACAGTACCTGACCACTCTCCTGCCTTTTCTATTCACATGTACATTCGATTGCAAGCTGTTTTGGACAACTTTCTTTCTCTTCTTGCAAAACACTCGGCAGACGTCCGTGCAGCCTCTAGAACACGATGGGAGATGTTTTCTGTGCTGGCACAGTTTCTCCTTGCCAGACAGAGTGGAAAAGCTTTTTGCTAAGATGTAGACGAGAAGAGAGGCTAAAGACGAAGGTACGGTGCTCTGCAGAGCTAGACACCGCTCCCGGGCCTCTTTCGGCAGAAGACACACACCGCAGAGCACTGTGAGCGGCAGAATCGTCTTTGCGCGAAGAAGCAGCTTCTTCGTCTCCGGGAGCCGGAGAGAGCGGCAACTTGGCAAAGGTGATGAAACAAGCTGTACAACACTGCGATTGTGTGCGCAGCTTGCCAACTGAGAGAAAACAGTACCTGACCACTCTCCTGCCTTTTCTATTCACATGAACATTCGATTGCAAGCTGTTTTGGACAACTTTCTTTCTCTTCTTGCAAGACACTCGGCACACCTCCGTGCAGCCTCTAGAACACGATGGGAGATGTTTTGTGTGCTGGCACAGTTTCTCCTTGCCAGACAGAGTGGAAAAGCTTTTTGCTAAGATGTAGACGAGAAGAGAGGCTAAAGACGAAGGTACGGTGCTCTGCAGAGCTAAGCACTGCTCCCGGGACTCTTTCGGCAGAAGACACACACTGCAGAGCACTGTGAGCGGCAGAATCGTCTTTGCGCGAAGAAGCAGCTTCTTCGTCTCCGGGAGCCGGAGAGAGCGGCAACTTGGCAAAGGTGATGAAACAAGCTGTACAACACTGCGATTGTGTGCGCAGCTTGCCAACTGAGAGAAAACAGTACCTGACCACTCTCCTGCCTTTTCTATTCACATGAACATTCGATTGCAAGCTGTTTTGAGCAACTTTCTTTCTCTTCTTGCAAAACACTCGGCAGACCTCCGTGCAGCCTCTAGAACACGATGGGAGATGTTTTCTGTGCTGGCACAGTTTCTCCTTGCCAGACAGAGTGGAAAAGCTTTTTGCTAAGATGTAGACGAGAAGAGAGGCTAAAGACGAAGGTACGGTGCTCTGCAGAGCTAAGCACCGCTCCCGGGACTCTTTCGGCAGAAGACACACACTGCAGAGCACTGTGAGCGGCAGAATCGTCCTTGCGCGAAGAAGCAGCTTCTTCGTCTCCGGGAGCCGGAGAGAGCGGCAACTTCGCAAAGGTGATGAAACAAGCTGTACAACACTGCGATTGTGTGCGCAGCTTGCCAACTGAGAGAAAACAGTACCTGACCACTCTCCTGCCTTTTCTATTCACATGAACATTCGATTGCAAGCTGTTTTGGACAACTTTCTTTCTCTTCTTGCAAAACACTCGGCACACCTCCGTGCAGCCTCTAGAACACGATGGGAGATGTTTTCTGTGCTGGCACAGTTTCTCCTTGCCAGACAGATTGGAAAAGCTTTTTGCTAAGATGTAGACGAGAAGAGAGGCTAAAGACGAAGGTACGGTGCTCTGCAGAGCTACGCACCGCTCCCGGGACTCTTTCGGCAGAAGACACACACTGCAGAGCACTGTGAGCGGCAGAATCGTCTTTGCGCGAAGAAGCAGCTTCTTCGTCTCCGGGAGCCGGAGAGAGCGGCAACTTGGCAAAGGTGATGAAACAAGCTGTACAACACTGCGATTGTGTGCAACGCTTGCCAACTGAGAGAAAACAGTACCTGACCACTCTCCTGCCTTTTCTATTCACATGAACATTCGATTGCAAACTGTTTTGGACAACTTTCTTTCTCTTCTTGCAAAACATTCGGCAGACCTCCGTGCAGCCTCTAGAACACGATGGGAGATGTTTTCTGTGCTGGCACAGTTTCTCCTTGCCAGACAGAGTGGAAAAGCTTTTTGCTAAGATGTAGACGAGAAGAGAGGCTAAAGACGAAGGTACGGTGCTCTGCAGAGCTAAGCATCACTCCCGGGCCTCTTTCGGCAGAAGCCGCACACCGCAGAGCACTGTGAGCGGCAGAAGCGTCTTTGCGCGAAGAAGCAGCTTCTTCGTCTCCGGGAGCCGGAGAGAGCGGCAACTTGGCAAAGGTGATGAAACAAGCTGTACAACACTGCGATTGTGTGCGCAGCTTGCCAACTGAGAGAAAACAGTACCTGACCACTCTCCTGCCTTTTCTATTCACATGAACATTCGATTGCAAGCTGTTTTGGACAACTTTCTTTCTCTTCTTGCAAAACACTCGGCAGACCTCCGTGCAGCCTCTAGAACACGATGGGAGATGTTTTTTGTGCTGGCACAGTTTCTCCTTGCCAGACAGAGTGGAAAAGCTTTTTGCTAAGATGTAGACGAGAAGAGAGGCTAAAGACGAAGGTACGGTGCTCTGCAGAGCTAGACACCGCTCCCGGGCCACTTTCGGCAGAAGACACACACCGCAGAGCACTGTGAGCGGCAGAATCGTCTTTGCGCGAAGAAGCAGCTTCTTCGTCTCCGGGAGCCGGAGAGAGCGGCAACTTCGCAAAGGTGATGAAACAAGCTGTACAACACTGCGATTGTGTGCGCAGCTTGCCAACTGAGAGAAAACAGTACCTGACCACTCTCCTGCCTTTTCTATTCACATGAACATTCGATTGCAAGCTGTTTTGGACAACTTTCTTTCTCTTCTTGCAAAACACTCGGCAGACGTCCGTGCAGCCTCTAGAACACGATGGGAGATGTTTTCTGTGCTGGCACAGTTTCTCCTTGCCAGACAGAGTGGAAAAGCTTTTTGCTAAGATGTAGACGAGAAGAGAGGCTAAAGACGAAGGTACGGTGCTCTGCAGAGCTAAGCATCACTCCCGGGCCTCTTTCGGCAGAAGCCGCACACCGCAGAGCACTGTGAGCGGCAGAAGCGTCTTTGCGCGAAGAAGCAGCTTCTTCGTCTCCGGGAGCCGGAGAGAGCGGCAACTTGGCAAAGGTGATGAAACAAGCTGTACAACACTGCGATTGTGTGCGCAGCTTGCCAACTGAGAGAAAACAGTACCTGACCACTCTCCTGCCTTTTCTATTCACATGAACATTCGATTGCAAGCTGTTTTGGACAACTTTCTTTCTCTTCTTGCAAAACACTCGGCAGACCTCCGTGCAGCCTCTAGAACACGATGGGAGATGTTTTTTGTGCTGGCACAGTTTCTCCTTGCCAGACAGAGTGGAAAAGCTTTTTGCTAAGATGTAGACGAGAAGAGAGGCTAAAGACGAAGGTACGGTGCTCTGCAGAGCTGAGCACCGCTCCCGGACCTCTTTCGGCAAAAGGCGCACACCGCAGAGCACTGTGAGCGGCAGAATCATCTTTGCGCGAAGAAGCAGCTTCTTCGTCTCCGGGAGCCGGAGAGAGCGGCAACTTGGCAAAGGTGATGAAACAAGCTGTACAACACTGCGAGTGTGTGCGCAGCTTGCCAACTGAGAGAAAACAGTACCTGACCACTCTCCTGCCTTTTCTATTCACATGAACATTCGATTGCAAGCTGTTTTGGACAACTTTCTTTCTCTTCTTGCAAAACACTCGGCACACCTCCGTGCAGCCTCTAGAACACGATGGGAGATGTTTTCTGTGCTGGCACAGTTTCTCCTTGCCAGACAGAGTGGAAAAGCTTTTTGCTAAGATGTAGACGAGAAGAGAGGCTAAAGACGAAGGTACGGTGCTCTGCAGAGCTAAGCACTGCTCCCGGGACTCTTTCGGCAGAAGACACACACTGCAGAGCACTGTGAGCGGCAGAATCGTCTTTGCGCGAAGAAGCAGCTTCTTCGTCTCCGGGAGCCGGAGAGAGCGGCAACTTCGCAAAGGTGATGAAACAAGCTGTACAACACTGCGATTGTGTGCGCAGCTTGCCAACTGAGACAAAACAGTACCTGACCACTCTCCCCCTTTTCTATTCCCATGAACATTCGATTGCAAGCTGTTTGGGACAACTTTCTTTCTCTTCTTGCAAAAACATTCGGCAGACCTCCGTGCAGCCTCTAGAACACGATGGGAGATGTTTTTTGTGCTGGCACAGTTTCTCCTTGCCAGACAGAGTGGAAAAGCTTTTTGCTAAGAATGTAGACGAGAAGAGAGGCTAAAGACGAAGGTACGGTGCTCTGCAGAGCTAGACACCGCTCCCGGGACTCTTTCGGCAGAAGACACACACTGCAGAGCACTGTGAGCGGCAGAATCGTCTTTGCGCGAAGAAGCAGCTTCTTCGTCTCCGGGAGCCGGAGAGAGCGGCAACTTGCAAAGGTGATGAAACAAGCTGTACAACACTGCGATTGTGTGCGCAGCTTGCCAACTGAGAGAAAACAGTACCTGACCACTCTCCTGCCTTTTCTATTCACATGAACATTCGATTGCAAGCTGTTTTGGACAACTTTCTTTCTCTTCTTGCAAAACATTCGGCAGACCTCCGTGCAGCCTCTAGAACACGATGGGAGATGTTTTTTGTGCTGGCACAGTTTCTCCTTGCCAGACAGAGTGGAAAAGCTTTTTGCTAAGATGTAGACGAGAAGAGAGGCTAAAGACGAAGGTACGGTGCTCTGCAGAGCTAGACACCGCTCCCGGGACTCTTTCGGCAGAAGACACACACTGCAGAGCACTGTGAGCAGCAGAATCGTCTTTGCGCGAAGAAGCAGCTTCTTCGTCTCCGGGAGCCGGAGAGAGCGGCAACTTGGCAAAGGTGATGAAACAAGCTGTACAACACTGCGATTGTGTGCGCAGCTTGCCAACTGAGAGAAAACAGTACCTGTCAACTCTCCTGCCTTTTCTATTCACATGAACATTCGATTGCAAACTGTTTTGGACAACTTTCTTTCTCTCTTGTAAAACACTCGGCAGACCTCCGTGCAGCCTCTAGAACACGATGGGAGATGTTTTCTGTACTGGCACAGTTTCTCCTTGATAGACAGAGTGGAAAAGCTTTTTGCTAAGATGTAGACGAGAAGAGAGGCTAAAGACGAAGGTACGGTGCTCTGCAGAGCTAAGCATCGCTCCAGGGCCTCTTTCGGCAGAAGCCGCACACCCGCAGAGCACTGTGAGCGGCAGAATCGTCTTTGCGCGAAGAAGCAGCTTCTTCGTCTCCGGGAGCCGGAGAGAGCGGCAACTTGGCAAAGGTGATGAAACAAGCTGTACAACACTGCGATTGTGTGCACAGCTTGCCAACTGAGAGAAAACAGTACCTGACCACTCTCCTGCCTTTTCTATTCACATGAACATTCGATTGCAAGCTGTTTTGGACAACTTTCTTTCTCTTCTTGCAAAACACTCGGCACACCTCCGTGCAGCCTCTAGAACACGATGGGAGATGTTTTCTGTGCTGGCACAGTTTTCTCCTTGCCAGACAGAGTGGAAAAGCTTTTTGCTAAGATGTAGACGAGAAGAGAGGCTAAAGACGAAGGTACGGTGCTCTGCAGAGCTACGCACCGCTCCCGGGACTCTTTCGGCAGAAGACACACACTGCAGAGCACTGTGAACGGCAGACTCGTCTTTGCGCGAAGAAGCAGCTTCTTCGTCTCCGGGAGCCGGAGAGAGCGGCAACTTGGCAAAGGTGATGAAACAAGCTGTACAACACTGCGATTGTGTGCACAGCTTGCCAACTGAGAGAAAACAGTACCTGACCACTCTCCTGCCTTTTCTATTCACATGAACATTCGATTGCAAACTGTTTTGGACAACTTTCTTTCTCTTCTTGCAAAACATTCGGCAGACCTCCGTGCAGCCTCTAGAACACGATGGGAGATGTTTTCTGTGCTGGCACAGTTTCTCCTTGCCAGACAGAGTGGAAAAGCTTTTTGCTAAGATGTAGACGAGAAGAGAGGCTAAAGACGAAGGTACGGTGCTCTGCAGAGCTAAGCACCGCTCCCGGGACTCTTTCGGCAGAAGACACACACTGCAGAGCACTGTGAGCGGCAGAATCGTCTTTGCGCGAAGAAGCAGCTTCTTCGTCTCCGGGAGCCGGAGAGAGCGGCAACTTGGCAAAGGTGATGAAACAAGCTGTACAACACTGCGATTGTGTGCGCAGCTTGCCAACTGAGAGAAAACAGTACCTGACCACTCTCCTGCCTTTTCTATTCACATGAACATTCGATTGCAAGCTGTTTTGGACAACTTTCTTTCTCTTCTTGCAAAACACTCGGCACACCTCCGTGCAGCCTCTAGAACACGATGGGAGATGTTTTTTGTGCTGGCACAGTTTCTCCTTGCCAGACAGAGTGGAAAAGCTTTTTGCTAAGATGTAGACGAGAAGAGAGGCTAAAGACGAAGGTACGGTGCTCTGCAGAGCTAAGCACTGCTCCCGGGACTCTTTCGGCAGAAGACACACACTGCAGAGCACTGTGAACGGCAGAATCGTCTTTGCGCGAAGAAGCAGCTTCTTCGTCTCCGGGAGCCGGAGAGAGCGGCAACTTGGCAAAGGTGATGAAACAAGCTGTACAACACTGCGATTGTGTGCGCAGCTTGCCAACTGAGAGAAAACAGTACCTGACCACTCTCCTGCCTTTTCTATTCACATGAACATTCGATTGCAAGCTGTTTTGGACAACTTTCTTTCTCTTCTTGCAAAACACTCGGCACACCTCCGTGCAGCCTCTAGAACACGATGGGAGATGTTTTCTGTGCTGGCACAGTTTCTCCTTGCCAGACAGAGTGGAAAAGCTTTTTGCTAAGATGTAGACGAGAAGAGAGGCTAAAGACGAAGGTACGGTGCTCTGCAGAGCTAAGCACCGCTCCCGGGACTCTTTCGGCAGAAGACACACACTGCAGAGCACTGTGAGCGGCAGAATCTTCTTTGCGCGAAGAAGCAGCTTCTTCGTCTCCGGGAGCCGGAGAGAGCGGCAACTTGGCAAAGGTGATGAAACAAGCTGTACAACACTGCGATTGTGTGCGCAGCTTGCCAACTGAGAGAAAACAGTACCTGACCACTCTCCTCCTTTTCTATTCACATGAACATTCGATTGCAAGCTGTTTTGGACAACTTTCTTTCTCTTCTTGCAAAACACTCGGCAGACCTCCGTGCAGCCTCTAGAACACGATGGGAGATGTTTTTTGTGCTGGCACAGTTTCTCCTTGCCAGACAGAGTGGAAAAGCTTTTTGCTAAGATGTAGACGAGAAGAGAGGCTAAAGACGAAGGTACGGTGCTCTGCAGAGCTGAGCACCGCTCCCGGACCTCTTTCGGCAAAAGGCGCACACCGCAGAGCACTGTGAGCGGCAGAATCGTCTTTGCGCGAAGAAGCAGCTTCTTCGTCTCCGGGAGCCGGAGAGAGCGGCAACTTGGCAAAGGTGATGAAACAAGCTGTACAACACTGCGATTGTGTGCGCAGCTTGCCAACTGAGAGAAAACAGTACCTGACCACTCTCCTGCCTTTTCTATTCACATGAACATTCGATTGCAAGCTGTTTTGGACAACTTTCTTTCTCTTCTTGCAAAACACTCGGCAGACCTCCGTGCAGCCTCTAGAACACGATGGGAGATGTTTTTTGTGCTGGCACAGTTTCTCCTTGCCAGACAGAGTGGAAAAGCTTTTTGCTAAGATGTAGACGAGAAGAGAGGCTAAAGACGAAGGTACGGTGCTCTGCAGAGCTAAGCACTGCTCCCGGGACTCTTTCGGCAGAAGACACACTGCAGAGCACTGTGAACGGCAGAATCGTCTTTGCGCGAAGAAGCAGCTTCTTCGTCTCCGGGAGCCGGAGAGAGCGGCAACTTGGCAAAGGTGATGAAACAAGCTGTACAACACTGCGATTGTGTGCGCAGCTTGCCAACTGAGAGAAAACAGTACCTGACCACTCTCCTGCCTTTTCTATTCACATGAACATTCGATTGCAAGCTGTTTTGGACAACTTTCTTTCTCTTCTTGCAAAACACTCGGCAGACGTCCGTGCAGCCTCTAGAACACGATGGGAGATGTTTTCTGTGCTGGCACAGTTTCTCCTTGCCAGACAGAGTGGAAAAGCTTTTTGCTAAGATGTAGACGAGAAGAGAGGCTAAAGACGAAGGTACGGTGCTCTGCCGAGCTAAGCATCACTCCCGGGCCTCTTTCGGCAGAAGCCGCACACCGCAGAGCACTGTGAGCGGCAGAAGCGTCTTTGCGCGAAGAAGCAGCTTCTTCGTCTCCGGGAGCCGGAGAGAGCGGCAACTTCGCAAAGGTGATGAAACAAGCTGTACAACACTGCGATTGTGTGCGCAGCTTGCCAACTGAGAGAAAACAGTACCTGACCACTCTCCTCCTTTTCTATTCACATGAACATTCGATTGCAAGCTGTTTTGGACAACTTTCTTTCTCTTCTTGCAAAACACTCGGCAGACCTCCGTGCAGCCTCTAGAAAACGATGGGAGATGTTTTTTGTGCTGGCACAGTTTCTCCTTGCCAGACAGAGTGGAAAAGCTTTTTGCTAAGATGTAGACGAGAAGAGAGGCTAAAGACGAAGGTACGGTGCTCTGCAGAGCTAGACACCGCTCCCGGGACTCTTTCGGCAGAAGACACACACTGCAGAGCCCTGTGAGCGGCAGAATCGTCTTTGCGCGAAGAAGCAGCTTCTTCGTCTCCGGGAGCCGGAGAGAGCGGCAACTTCGCAAAGGTGATGAAACAAGCTGTACAACACTGCGATTCTGTGCGCAGCTTGCCAACTGAGAGAAAACAGTACCTGTCAACTCTCCTGCCTTTTCTATTCACATGAACATTCGATTGCAAGCTGTTTTGGACAACTTTCTTTCTCTTCTTGTAAAACACTCGGCAGACCTCCGTGCAGCCTCTAGAACACGATGGGAGATGTTTTCTGTACTGGCACAGTTTCTCCTTGATAGACAGAGTGGAAAAGCTTTTTGCTAAGATGTAGACGAGAAGAGAGGCTAAAGACGAAGGTACGGTGCTCTGCAGAGCTAAGCATCGCTCCAGGGCCTCTTTCGGCAGAAGCCGCACACCGCAGAGCACTGTGAGCGGCAGAATCGTCTTTGCGCGAAGAAGCAGCTTCTTCGTCTCCGGGAGCCGGAGAGAGCGGCAACTTGGCAAAGGTGATGAAACAAGCTGTACAACACTGCGATTGTGTGCGCAGCTTGCCAACTGAGAGAAAACAGTACCTGACCACTCTCCTGCCTTTTCTATTCACATGAACATTCGATTGCAAGCTGTTTTGGACAACTTTCTTTCTCTTCTTGCAAAACACTCGGCACACCTCCGTGCAGCCTCTAGAACACGATGGGAGATGTTTTCTGTGCTGGCACAGTTTCTCCTTGCCAGACAGAGTGGAAAAGCTTTTTGCTAAGATGTAGACGAGAAGAGAGGCTAAAGACGAAGGTACGGTGCTCTGCAGAGCTACGCACCGCTCCCGGGACTCTTTCGGCAGAAGACACACACTGCAGAGCACTGTGAGCGGCAGAATCGTCTTTGCGCGAAGAAGCAGCTTCTTCGTCTCCGGGAGCCGGAGAGAGCGGCAACTTGGCAAAGGTGATGAAACAAGCTGTACAACACTGCGATTGTGTGCACAGCTTGCCAACTGAGAGAAAACAGTACCTGACCACTCTCCTGCCTTTTCTATTCACATGAACATTCGATTGCAAACTGTTTTGGACAACTTTCTTTCTCTTCTTGCAAAACATTCGGCAGACCTCCGTGCAGCCTCTAGAACACGATGGGAGATGTTTTTTGTGCTGGCACAGTTTCTCCTTGCCAGACAGAGTGGAAAAGCTTTTTGCTAAGATGTAGACGAGAAGAGAGGCTAAAGACGAAGGTACGGTGCTCTGCAGAGCTAGACACCGCTCCCGGGACTCTTTCGGCAGAAGACACACACTGCAGAGCACTGTGAGCGGCAGAATCGTCTTTGCGCGAAGAAGCAGCTTCTTCGTCTCCGGGAGCCGGAGAGAGCGGCAACTTGGCAAAGGTGATGAAACAAGCTGTACAACACTGCGATTGTGTGCGCAGCTTGCCAACTGAGAGAAAACAGTACCTGACCACTCTCCTGCCTTTTCTATTCACATGAACATTCGATTGCAAGCTGTTTTGGACAACTTTCTTTCTCTTCTTGCAAAACATTCGGCAGACCTCCGTGCAGCCTCTAGAACACGATGGGAGATGTTTTTTGTGCTGGCACAGTTTCTCCTTGCCAGACAGAGTGGAAAAGCTTTTTGCTAAGATGTAGACGAGAAGAGAGGCTAAAGACGAAGGTACGGTGCTCTGCAGAGCTAGACACCGCTCCCGGGACTCTTTCGGCAGAAGACACACACTGCAGAGCACTGTGAGCAGCAGAATCGTCTTTGCGCGAAGAAGCAGCTTCTTCGTCTCCGGGAGCCGGAGAGAGCGGCAACTTGGCAAAGGTGATGAAACAAGCTGTACAACACTGCGATTGTGTGCGCAGCTTGCCAACTGAGAGAAAACAGTACCTGTCAACTCTCCTGCCTTTTCTATTCACATGAACATTCGATTGCAAACTGTTTTGGACAACTTTCTTTCTCTTCTTGTAAAACACTCGGCAGACCTCCGTGCAGCCTCTAGAACACGATGGGAGATGTTTTCTGTACTGGCACAGTTTCTCCTTGATAGACAGAGTGGAAAAGCTTTTTGCTAAGATGTAGACGAGAAGAGAGGCTAAAGACGAAGGTACGGTGCTCTGCAGAGCTAAGCATCGCTCCAGGGCCTCTTTCGGCAGAAGCCGCACACCGCAGAGCACTGTGAGCGGCAGAATCGTCTTTGCGCGAAGAAGCAGCTTCTTCGTCTCCGGGAGCCGGAGAGAGCGGCAACTTGGCAAAGGTGATGAAACAAGCTGTACAACACTGCGATTGTGTGCACAGCTTGCCAACTGAGAGAAAACAGTACCTGACCACTCTCCTGCCTTTTCTATTCACATGAACATTCGATTGCAAGCTGTTTTGGACAACTTTCTTTCTCTTCTTGCAAAACACTCGGCACACCTCCGTGCAGCCTCTAGAACACGATGGGAGATGTTTTCTGTGCTGGCACAGTTTCTCCTTGCCAGACAGAGTGGAAAAGCTTTTTGCTAAGATGTAGACGAGAAGAGAGGCTAAAGACGAAGGTACGGTGCTCTGCAGAGCTACGCACCGCTCCCGGGACTCTTTCGGCAGAAGACACACACTGCAGAGCACTGTGAACGGCAGAATCGTCTTTGCGCGAAGAAGCAGCTTCTTCGTCTCCGGGAGCCGGAGAGAGCGGCAACTTGGCAAAGGTGATGAAACAAGCTGTACAACACTGCGATTGTGTGCACAGCTTGCCAACTGAGAGAAAACAGTACCTGACCACTCTCCTGCCTTTTCTATTCACATGAACATTCGATTGCAAACTGTTTTGGACAACTTTCTTTCTCTTCTTGCAAAACATTCGGCAGACCTCCGTGCAGCCTCTAGAACACGATGGGAGATGTTTTCTGTGCTGGCACAGTTTCTCCTTGCCAGACAGAGTGGAAAAGCTTTTTGCTAAGATGTAGACGAGAAGAGAGGCTAAAGACGAAGGTACGGTGCTCTGCAGAGCTAAGCACCGCTCCCGGGACTCTTTCGGCAGAAGACACACACTGCAGAGCACTGTGAGCGGCAGAATCGTCTTTGCGCGAAGAAGCAGCTTCTTCGTCTCCGGGAGCCGGAGAGAGCGGCAACTTGGCAAAGGTGATGAAACAAGCTGTACAACACTGCGATTGTGTGCGCAGCTTGCCAACTGAGAGAAAACAGTACCTGACCACTCTCCTGCCTTTTCTATTCACATGAACATTCGATTGCAAGCTGTTTTGGACAACTTTCTTTCTCTTCTTGCAAAACACTCGGCACACCTCCGTGCAGCCTCTAGAACACGATGGGAGATGTTTTTTGTGCTGGCACAGTTTCTCCTTGCCAGACAGAGTGGAAAAGCTTTTTGCTAAGATGTAGACGAGAAGAGAGGCTAAAGACGAAGGTACGGTGCTCTGCAGAGCTAAGCACTGCTCCCGGGACTCTTTCGGCAGAAGACACACACTGCAGAGCACTGTGAACGGCAGAATCGTCTTTGCGCGAAGAAGCAGCTTCTTCGTCTCCGGGAGCCGGAGAGAGCGGCAACTTGGCAAAGGTGATGAAACAAGCTGTACAACACTGCGATTGTGTGCGCAGCTTGCCAACTGAGAGAAAACAGTACCTGACCACTCTCCTGCCTTTTCTATTCACATGAACATTCGATTGCAAGCTGTTTTGGACAACTTTCTTTCTCTTCTTGCAAAACACTCGGCACACCTCCGTGCAGCCTCTAGAACACGATGGGAGATGTTTTCTGTGCTGGCACAGTTTCTCCTTGCCAGACAGAGTGGAAAAGCTTTTTGCTAAGATGTAGACGAGAAGAGAGGCTAAAGACGAAGGTACGGTGCTCTGCAGAGCTAAGCACCGCTCCCGGGACTCTTTCGGCAGAAGACACACACTGCAGAGCACTGTGAGCGGCAGAATCTTCTTTGCGCGAAGAAGCAGCTTCTTCGTCTCCGGGAGCCGGAGAGAGCGGCAACTTGGCAAAGGTGATGAAACAAGCTGTACAACACTGCGATTGTGTGCGCAGCTTGCCAACTGAGAGAAAACAGTACCTGACCACTCTCCTCCTTTTCTATTCACATGAACATTCGATTGCAAGCTGTTTTGGACAACTTTCTTTCTCTTCTTGCAAAACACTCGGCAGACCTCCGTGCAGCCTCTAGAACACGATGGGAGATGTTTTTTGTGCTGGCACAGTTTCTCCTTGCCAGACAGAGTGGAAAAGCTTTTTGCTAAGATGTAGACGAGAAGAGAGGCTAAAGACGAAGGTACGGTGCTCTGCAGAGCTGAGCACCGCTCCCGGACCTCTTTCGGCAAAAGGCGCACACCGCAGAGCACTGTGAGCGGCAGAATCGTCTTTGCGCGAAGAAGCAGCTTCTTCGTCTCCGGGAGCCGGAGAGAGCGGCAACTTGGCAAAGGTGATGAAACAAGCTGTACAACACTGCGATTGTGTGCGCAGCTTGCCAACTGAGAGAAAACAGTACCTGACCACTCTCCTGCCTTTTCTATTCACATGAACATTCGATTGCAAGCTGTTTTGGACAACTTTCTTTCTCTTCTTGCAAAACACTCGGCAGACCTCCGTGCAGCCTCTAGAACACGATGGGAGATGTTTTTTGTGCTGGCACAGTTTCTCCTTGCCAGACAGAGTGGAAAAGCTTTTTGCTAAGATGTAGACGAGAAGAGAGGCTAAAGACGAAGGTACGGTGCTCTGCAGAGCTAAGCACTGCTCCCGGGACTCTTTCGGCAGAAGACACACTGCAGAGCACTGTGAACGGCAGAATCGTCTTTGCGCGAAGAAGCAGCTTCTTCGTCTCCGGGAGCCGGAGAGAGCGGCAACTTGGCAAAGGTGATGAAACAAGCTGTACAACACTGCGATTGTGTGCGCAGCTTGCCAACTGAGAGAAAACAGTACCTGACCACTCTCCTGCCTTTTCTATTCACATGAACATTCGATTGCAAGCTGTTTTGGACAACTTTCTTTCTCTTCTTGCAAAACACTCGGCAGACGTCCGTGCAGCCTCTAGAACACGATGGGAGATGTTTTCTGTGCTGGCACAGTTTCTCCTTGCCAGACAGAGTGGAAAAGCTTTTTGCTAAGATGTAGACGAGAAGAGAGGCTAAAGACGAAGGTACGGTGCTCTGCCGAGCTAAGCATCACTCCCGGGCCTCTTTCGGCAGAAGCCGCACACCGCAGAGCACTGTGAGCGGCAGAAGCGTCTTTGCGCGAAGAAGCAGCTTCTTCGTCTCCGGGAGCCGGAGAGAGCGGCAACTTCGCAAAGGTGATGAAACAAGCTGTACAACACTGCGATTGTGTGCGCAGCTTGCCAACTGAGAGAAAACAGTACCTGACCACTCTCCTCCTTTTCTATTCACATGAACATTCGATTGCAAGCTGTTTTGGACAACTTTCTTTCTCTTCTTGCAAAACACTCGGCAGACCTCCGTGCAGCCTCTAGAAAACGATGGGAGATGTTTTTTGTGCTGGCACAGTTTCTCCTTGCCAGACAGAGTGGAAAAGCTTTTTGCTAAGATGTAGACGAGAAGAGAGGCTAAAGACGAAGGTACGGTGCTCTGCAGAGCTACGCACCGCTCCCGGGACTCTTTCGGCAGAAGACACACACTGCAGAGCACTGTGAGCGGCAGAATCGTCTTTGCGCGAAGAAGCAGCTTCTTCGTCTCCGGGAGCCGGAGAGAGCGGCAACTTGGCAAAGGTGATGAAACAAGCTGTACAACACTGCGATTGTGTGCACAGCTTGCCAAGTGAGAGAAAACAGTACCTGACCACTCTCCTGCCTTTTCTATTCACATGAACATTCGATTGCAAACTGTTTTGGACAACTTTCTTTCTCTTCTTGCAAAACACTCGGCAGACCTCCGTGCAGCCTCTAGAACACGATGGGAGATGGTTTCTGTGCTGGCACAGTTTCTCCTTGCCAGACAGAGTGGAAAAGCTTTTTGCTAAGATGTAGACGAGAAGAGAGGCTAAAGACGAAGGTACGGTGCTCTGCAGAGCTACGCACCGCTCCCGGGACTCTTTCGGCAGAAGACACACACTGCAGAGCACTGTGAGCGGCAGAATCGTCTTTGCGCGAAGAAGCAGCTTCTTCGTCTCCGGGAGCCGGAGAGAGCGGCAACTTCGCAAAGGTGATGAAACAAGCTGTACAACACTGCGATTGTGTGCGCAGCTTGCCAACTGAGAGAAAACAGTACCTGACCACTCTCCTGCCTTTTCTATTCACATGAACATTCGATTGCAAGCTGTTTTGGACAACTTTCTTTCTCTTCTTGCAAAACTTTCGGAAGACTTCCGTGCAGCCTCTAAAACACGATGGGAGATGTTTTCTGTGCTGGCACAGTTTCTCCTTGCCAGACAGAGTGGAAAAGCTTTTTGCTAAGATGTAGACGAGAAGAGAGGCTAAAGACGAAGGTACGGTGCTCTGCAGAGCTAAGCACTGCTCCCGGGACTCTTTCGGCAGAAGACACACACCGCAGAGCACTGTGAGCGGCAGAATCGTCTTTGCGCGAAGAAGCAGCTTCTTCGTCTCCGGGAGCCGGAGAGAGCGGCATCTTGGCAAAGGTGATGAAACAAGCTGTACAACACTGCGATTGTGTGCGCAGCTTGCCAACTGAGAGAAAACAGTACCTGACCACTCTCCTGCCTTTTCTATTCACATGAACATTCGATTGCAAGCTGTTTTGGACAACTTTCTTTCTCTTCTTGCAAAACACTCGGCACACCTCCGTGCAGCCTCTAGAAAACGATGGGAGGTGTTTTCTGTACTGGCACAGTTTCTCCTTGCCAGACAGAGTGGAAAAGCTTTTTGCTAAGATGTAGACGAGAAGAGAGGCTAAAGACGAAGGTACGGTGCTCTGCAGAGCTAAGCACCGCTCCCGGGACTCTTTCGGCAGAAGACACACACTGCAGAGCACTGTGAGCGGCAGAATCGTCTTTGCGCGAAGAAGCAGCTTCTTCGTCTCCGGGAGCCGGAGAGAGCGGCAACTTGGCAAAGGTGATGAAACAAGCTGTACAACACTGCGATTGTGTGCGCAGCTTGCCAACTGAGAGAAAACAGTACCTGACCACTCTCCTGCCTTTTCTATTCACATGAACATTCGATTGCAAGCTGTTTTGGACAACTTTCTTTCTCTTCTTGCAAAACATTCGGCAGACCTCCGCGCAGCCTCTAGAACACGATGGGAGATGTTTTCTGTGCTGGCACAGTTTCTCCTTGCCAGGCAGAGTGGAAAAGCTTTTTGCTAAGATGTAGACGAGAAGAGAGGCTAAAGACGAAGGTACGGTGCTCTGCAGAGCTAAGCACCGCTCCCGGGACTCTTTCGGCAGAAGACACACACTGCAGAGCACTGTGAGCGGCAGAATCGTCTTTGCGCGAAGAAGCAGCTTCTTCGTCTCCGGGAGCCGGAGAGAGCGGCAACTTGGCAAAGGTGATGAAACAAGCTGTACAACACTGCGATTGTGTGCGCAGCTTGCCAACTGAGAGAAAACAGTACCTGACCACTCTCCTGCCTTTTCTATTCACATGAACATTCGATTGCAAGCTGTTTTGGACAACTTTCTTTCTCTTCTTGCAAAACACTCGGCAGACGTCCGTGCAGCCTCTAGAACACGATGGGAGATGTTTTCTGTGCTGGCACAGTTTATCCTTGCCAGACAGAGTGGAAAAGCTTTTTGCTAAGATGTAGACGAGAAGAGAGGCTAAAGACGAAGGTACGGTGCTCTGCAGAGCTAGACACCGCTCCCGGGCCTCTTTCGGCAGAAGACACACACCGCAGAGCACTGTGAGCGGCAGAATCGTCTTTGCGCGAAGAAGCAGCTTCTTCGTCTCCGGGAGCCGGAGAGAGCGGCAACTTGGCAAAGGTGATGAAACAAGCTGTACAACACTGCGATTGTGTGCACAGCTTGCCAACTGAGAGAAAACAGTACCTGACCACTCTCCTGCCTTTTCTATTCACATGAACATTCGATTGCAAACTGTTTTGGACAACTTTCTTTCTCTTCTTGCAAAACACTCGGCAGACCTCCGTGCAGCCTCTAGAACACGATGGAAGATGTTTTCTGTGCTGGCACAGTTTCTCCTTGCCAGACAGAGTGGAAAAGCTTTTTGCTAAGATGTAGACGAGAAGAGAGGCTAAAGACGAAGGTACGGTGCTCTGCAGAGCTAAGCACCGCTCCCGGGACTCTTTCGGCAGAAGACACACACTGCAGAGCACTGTGAGCGGCAGAATCGTCTTTGCGCGAAGAAGCAGCTTCTTCGTCTCCGGGAGCCGGAGAGAGCGGCAACTTGGCAAAGGTGATGAAACAAGCTGTACAACACTGCGATTGTGTGCGCAGCTTGCCAACTGAGAGAAAACAGTACCTGACCACTCTCCTGCCTTTTCTATTCACATGAACATTCGATTGCAAGCTGTTTTGGACAACTTTCTTTCTCTTCTTGCAAAACATTCGGAAGACTTCCGTGCAGCCTCTAAAACACGATGGGAGATGTTTTCTGTGCTGGCACAGTTTCTCCTTGCCAGACAGAGTGGAAAAGCTTTTTGCTAAGATGTAGACGAGAAGAGAGGCTAAAGACGAAGGTACGGTGCTCTGCAGAGCTAGACACCGCTCCCGGGCCTCTTTCGGCAGAAGACACACACCGCAGAGCACTGTGAGCGGCAGAATCGTCTTTGCGCGAAGAAGCAGCTTCTTCGTCTCCGGGAGCCGGAGAGAGCGGCAACTTGGCAAAGGTGATGAAACAAGCTGTACAACACTGCGATTGTGTGCGCAGCTTGCCAAGTGAGAGAAAACAGTACCTGACCACTCTCCTGCCTTTTCTATTCACATGAACATTCGATTGCAAGCTGTTTTGGACAACTTTCTTTCTCTTCTTGCAAAACACTCGGCAGACCTCCGTGCAGCCTCTAGAACACGATGGGAGATGTTTTTTGTGCTGGCACAGTTTCTCCTTGCCAGACAGAGTGGAAAAGCTTTTTGCTAAGATGTAGACGAGAAGAGAGGCTAAAGACGAAGGTACGGTGCTCTGCAGAGCTAAACACTGCTCCCGGGACTCTTTCGGCAGAAGACACACACTGCAGAGCACTGTGAGCGGCAGAATCGTCTTTGCGCGAAGAAGCAGCTTCTTCGTCTCTGGGAGCCGGAGAGAGCGGCAACTTGGCAAAGGTGATGAAACAAGCTGTACAACACTGCGATTGTGTGCGCAGCTTGCCAAGTGAGAGAAAACAGTACCTGACCACTCTCCTGCCTTTTCTATTCACATGAACATTCGATTGCAAGCTGTTTTGAGCAACTTTCTTTCTCTTCTTGCAAAACACTCGGCAGACGTCCGTGCAGCCTCTAGAACACGATGGGAGATGTTTTCTGTGCTGGCACAGTTTCTCCTTGCCAGACAGAGTGGAAAAGCTTTTTGCTAAGATGTAGACGAGAAGAGAGGCTAAAGACGAAGGTACGGTGCTCTGCAGAGCTAGACACCGCTCCCGGGACTCTTTCGGCAGAAGACACACACTGCAGAGCACTGTGAGCGGCAGAATCGTCTTTGCGTGAAGAAGCAGCTTCTTCGTCTCCGGGAGCCGGAGAGAGCGGCAACTTGGCAAAGGTGATGAAACAAGCTGTACAACACTGCGATTGTGTGCACAGCTTGCCAAGTGAGAGAAAACAGTACCTGACCACTCTCCTGCCTTTTCTATTCACATGAACATTCGATTGCAAGCTGTTTTGGACAACTTTCTTTCTCTTCTTGTAAAACACTCGGCAGACCTCCGTGCAGCCTCTAGAACACGATGGGAGATGTTTTCTGTACTGGCACAGTTTCCCCTTGATAGACAGAGTGGAAAAGCTTTTTGCTAAGATGTAGACGAGAAGAGAGGCTAAAGACGAAGGTACGGTGCTCTGCAGAGCTAAGCATCGCTCCCGGGACTCTTTCGGCAGAAGACACACACTGCAGAGCACTGTGAGCGGCAGAATCGTCTTTGCGCGAAGAAGCAGCTTCTTCGTCTCCGGGAGCCGGAGAGAGCGGCAACTTGGCAAAGGTGATGAAACAAGCTGTACAACACTGCGATTGTGTGCGCAGCTTGCCAACTGAGAGAAAACAGTACCTGACCACTCTCCTGCCTTTTCTATTCACATGAACATTCGATTGCAAGCTGTTTTGGACAACTTTCTTTCTCTTCTTGCAAAACACTCGGCAGACCTCCGTGCAGCCTCTAGAACACGATGGGAGATGTTTTGTGTGCTGGCACAGTTTCTCCTTGCCAGACAGAGTGGAAAAGCTTTTTGCTAAGATGTAGACGAGAAGAGAGGCTAAAGACGAAGGTACGGTGCTCTGCAGAGCTACGCACCGCTCCCGGGACTCTTTCGGAAGAAGACACACACTGCAGAGCACTGTGAGCGGCAGAATCGTCTTTGCGCGAAGAAGCAGCTTCTTCGTCTCCGGGAGCCGGAGAGAGCGGCAACTTCGCAAAGGTGATGAAACAAGCTGTACAACACTGCGATTGTGTGCACAGCTTGCCAACTGAGAGAAAACAGTACCTGACCACTCTCCTGCCTTTTCTATTCACATGAACATTCGATTGCAAACTGTTTTGGACAACTTTCTTTCTCTTCTTGCAAAACATTCTGTAGACCTCCGTGCAGCCTCTAGAACACGATGGGAGATGTTTTGTGTGCTGGCACAGTTTCTCCTTGCCAGACAGAGTGGAAAAGCTTTTTGCTAAGATGTAGACGAGAAGAGAGGCTAAAGACGAAGGTACGGTGCTCTGCAGAGCTAAGCACCGCTCCCGGGACTCTTTCGGCAGAAGACACACACTGCAGAGCACTGTGAGCGGCAGAATCGTCTTTGCGCGAAGAAGCAGCTTCTTCGTCTCCGGGAGCCGGAGAGAGCGGCAACTTGGCAAAGGTGATGAAACAAGCTGTACAACACTGCGATTGTGTGCGCAGCTTGCCAACTGAGAGAAAACAGTACCTGACCACTCTGCTGCCTTTTCTATTCACATGAACATTCGATTGCAAGCTGTTTTGGACAACTTTCTTTCTCTTCTTGCAAAACACTCGGCAGACCTCCGTGCAGCCTCTAGAACACGATGGGAGATGTTTTCTGTGCTGGCACAGTTTCTCCTTGCCAGACAGAGTGGAAAAGCTTTTTGCTAAGATGTAGACGAGAAGAGAGGCTAAAGACGAAGGTACGGTGCTCTGCAGAGCTAAGCATCACTCCCGGGCCTCTTTCGGCAGAAGCCGCACACCGCAGAGCACTGTGAGCGGCAGAAGCGTCTTTGCGCGAAGAAGCAGCTTCTTCGTCTCCGGGAGCCGGAGAGAGCGGCAACTTCGCAAAGGTGATGAAACAAGCTGTACAACACTGCGATTGTGTGCGCAGCTTGCCAACTGAGAGAAAACAGTACCTGACCACTCTCCTCCTTTTCTATTCACATGAACATTCGATTGCAAGCTGTTTTGGACAACTTTCTTTCTCTTCTTGCAAAACACTCGGCACACCTCCGTGCAGCCTCTAGAACACGATGGGAGATGTTTTTTGTGCTGGCACAGTTTCTCCTTGCCAGACAGAGTGGAAAAGCTTTTTGCTAAGATGTAGACGAGAAGAGAGGCTAAAGACGAAGGTACGGTCTCTGCAGAGCTGAGCACCGCTCCCGGACCTCTTTCGGCAAAAGGCGCACACCGCAGAGCACTGTGAGCGGCAGAATCGTCTTTGCGCGAAGAAGCAGCTTCTTCGTCTCCGGGAGCCGGAGAGAGCGGCAACTTCGCAAAGGTGATGAAACAAGCTGTACAACACTGCGATTGTGTGCGCAGCTTGCCAACTGAGAGAAAACAGTACCTGACCACTCTCCTGCCTTTTCTATTCACATGAACATTCGATTGCAAGCTGTTTTGGACAACTTTCTTTCTCTTCTTGCAAAACACTCGGCAGACGTCCGTGCAGCCTCTAGAACACGATGGGAGATGTTTTCTGTGCTGGCACAGTTTCTCCTTGCCAGACAGAGTGGAAAAGCTTTTTGCTAAGATGTAGACGAGAAGAGAGGCTAAAGACGAAGGTACGGTGCTCTGCAGAGCTAAGCACCGCTCCCGGGACTCTTTCGGCAGAAGACACACACTGCAGAGCACTGTGAGCGGCAGAATCGTCTTTGCGCGAAGAAGCAGCTTCTTCGTCTCCGGGAGCCGGAGAGAGCGGCAACTTGGCAAAGGTGATGAAACAAGCTGTACAACACTGCGATTGTGTGCGCAGCTTGCCAACTGAGAGAAAACAGTACCTGACCACTCTCCTGCCTTTTCTATTCACATGAACATTCGATTGCAAGCTGTTTTGGACAACTTTCTTTCTCTTCTTGCAAAACACTCGGCAGACCTCCGTGCAGCCTCTAGAACACGATGGGAGATGTTTTCTGTGCTGGCACAGTTTCTCCTTGCCAGGCAGATTGGAAAAGCTTTTTGCTAAGATGTAGACGAGAAGAGAGGCTAAAGACGAAGGTACGGTGCTCTGCCGAGCTAAGCATCACTCCCGGGCCTCTTTCGGCAGAAGCCGCACACCGCAGAGCACTGTGAGCGGCAGAAGCGTCTTTGCGCGAAGAAGCAGCTTCTTCGTCTCCGGGAGCCGGAGAGAGCGGCAACTTCGCAAAGGTGATGAAACAAGCTGTACAACACTGCGATTGTGTGCGCAGCTTGCCAACTGAGAGAAAACAGTACCTGACCACTCTCCTCCTTTTCTATTCACATGAACATTCGTTTGCAAGCTGTTTTGGACAACTTTCTTTCTCTTCTTGCAAAACACTCGGCAGACCTCCGTGCAGCCTCTAGAAAACGATGGGAGATGTTTTTTGTGCTGGCACAGTTTCTCCTTGCCAGACAGAGTGGAAAAGCTTTTTGCTAAGATGTAGACGAGAAGAGAGGCTAAAGACGAAGGTACGGTGCTCTGCAGAGCTAAGCACCGCTCCCGGGACTCTTTCGGCAGAAGACACACACTGCAGAGCACTGTGAGCGGCAGAATCGTCTTTGCGCGAAGAAGCAGCTTCTTCGTCTCCGGGAGCCGGAGAGAGCGGCAACTTGGCAAAGGTGATGAAACAAGCTGTACAACACTGCGATTGTGTGCACAGCTTGCCAAGTGAGAGAAAACAGTACCTGACCACTCTCCTGCCTTTTCTATTCACATGAACATTCGATTGCAAACTGTTTTGGACAACTTTCTTTCTCTTCTTGCAAAACACTCGGCAGACCTCCGTGCAGCCTCTAGAACACGATGGGAGATGGTTTCTGTGCTGGCACAGTTTCTCCTTGCCAGACAGAGTGGAAAAGCTTTTTGCTAAGATGTAGACGAGAAGAGAGGCTAAAGACGAAGGTACGGTGCTCTGCAGAGCTACGCACCGCTCCCGGGACTCTTTCGGCAGAAGACACACACTGCAGAGCACTGTGAGCGGCAGAATCGTCTTTGCGCGAAGAAGCAGCTTCTTCGTCTCCGGGAGCCGGAGAGAGCGGCAACTTGGCAAAGGTGATGAAACAAGCTGTACAACACTGCGATTGTGTGCACAGCTTGCCAACAGAGAGAAAACAGTACCTGACCACTCTCCTGCCTTTTCTATTCACATGAACATTCGATTGCAAACTGTTTTGGACAACTTTCTTTCTCTTCTTGCAAAACACTCGGCAGACCTCCGTGCAGCCTCTAGAACACGATGGGAGATGTTTTCTGTGCTGGCACAGTTTCTCCTTGCCAGACAGAGTGGAAAAGCTTTTTGCTAAGATGTAGACGAGAAGAGAGGCTAAAGACGAAGGTACGGTGCTCTGCAGAGCTAAGCACCGCTCCCGGGACTCTTTCGGCAGAAGACACACACTGCAGAGCACTGTGAGCGGCAGAATCGTCTTTGCGCGAAGAAGCAGCTTCTTCGTCTCCGGGAGCCGGAGAGAGCGGCAACTTGGCAAAGGTGATGAAACAAGCTGTACAACACTGCGATTGTGTGCGCAGCTTGCCAACTGAGAGAAAACAGTACCTGACCACTCTCCTGCCTTTTCTATTCACATGAACATTCGATTGCAAGCTGTTTTGGACAACTTTCTTTCTCTTCTTGCAAAACATTCGGAAGACTTCCGTGCAGCCTCTAAAACACGATGGGAGATGTTTTCTGTGCTGGCACAGTTTCTCCTTGCCAGACAGAGTGGAAAAGCTTTTTGCTAAGATGTAGACGAGAAGAGAGGCTAAAGACGAAGGTACGGTGCTCTGCAGAGCTACGCACCGCTCCCGGGACTCTTTCGGAAGAAGACACACACTGCAGAGCACTGTGAGCGGCAGAATCGTCTTTGCGCGAAGAAGCAGCTTCTTCGTCTCCGGGAGCCGGAGAGAGCGGCAACTTCGCAAAGGTGATGAAACAAGCTGTACAACACTGCGATTGTGTGCACAGCTTGCCAACTGAGAGAAAACAGTACCTGACCACTCTCCTGCCTTTTCTATTCACATGAACATTCGATTGCAAACTGTTTTGGACAACTTTCTTTCTCTTCTTGCAAAACATTCTGTAGACCTCCGTGCAGCCTCTAGAACACGATGGGAGATGTTTTGTGTGCTGGCACAGTTTCTCCTTGCCAGACAGAGTGGAAAAGCTTTTTGCTAAGATGTAGACGAGAAGAGAGGCTAAAGACGAAGGTACGGTGCTCTGCAGAGCTAAGCACCGCTCCCGGGACTCTTTCGGCAGAAGACACACACTGCAGAGCACTGTGAGCGGCAGAATCGTCTTTGCGCGAAGAAGCAGCTTCTTCGTCTCCGGGAGCCGGAGAGAGCGGCAACTTGGCAAAGGTGATGAAACAAGCTGTACAACACTGCGATTGTGTGCACAGCTTGCCAAGTGAGAGAAAACAGTACCTGACCACTCTCCTGCCTTTTCTATTCACATGAACATTCGATTGCAAACTGTTTTGGACAACTTTCTTTCTCTTCTTGCAAAACACTCGGCAGACCTCCGTGCAGCCTCTAGAACACGATGGGAGATGGTTTCTGTGCTGGCACAGTTTCTCCTTGCCAGACAGAGTGGAAAAGCTTTTTGCTAAGATGTAGACGAGAAGAGAGGCTAAAGACGAAGGTACGGTGCTCTGCAGAGCTACGCACCGCTCCCGGGACTCTTTCGGCAGAAGACACACACTGCAGAGCACTGTGAGCGGCAGAATCGTCTTTGCGCGAAGAAGCAGCTTCTTCGTCTCCGGGAGCCGGAGAGAGCGGCAACTTGGCAAAGGTGATGAAACAAGCTGTACAACACTGCGATTGTGTGCACAGCTTGCCAACAGAGAGAAAACAGTACCTGACCACTCTCCTGCCTTTTCTATTCACATGAACATTCGATTGCAAACTGTTTTGGACAACTTTCTTTCTCTTCTTGCAAAACACTCGGCAGACCTCCGTGCAGCCTCTAGAACACGATGGGAGATGTTTTCTGTGCTGGCACAGTTTCTCCTTGCCAGACAGAGTGGAAAAGCTTTTTGCTAAGATGTAGACGAGAAGAGAGGCTAAAGACGAAGGTACGGTGCTCTGCAGAGCTAAGCACCGCTCCCGGGACTCTTTCGGCAGAAGACACACACTGCAGAGCACTGTGAGCGGCAGAATCGTCTTTGCGCGAAGAAGCAGCTTCTTCGTCTCCGGGAGCCGGAGAGAGCGGCAACTTGGCAAAGGTGATGAAACAAGCTGTACAACACTGCGATTGTGTGCGCAGCTTGCCAACTGAGAGAAAACAGTACCTGACCACTCTCCTGCCTTTTCTATTCACATGAACATTCGATTGCAAGCTGTTTTGGACAACTTTCTTTCTCTTCTTGCAAAACATTCGGAAGACTTCCGTGCAGCCTCTAAAACACGATGGGAGATGTTTTCTGTGCTGGCACAGTTTCTCCTTGCCAGACAGAGTGGAAAAGCTTTTTGCTAAGATGTAGACGAGAAGAGAGGCTAAAGACGAAGGTACGGTGCTCTGCAGAGCTACGCACCGCTCCCGGGACTCTTTCGGAAGAAGACACACACTGCAGAGCACTGTGAGCGGCAGAATCGTCTTTGCGCGAAGAAGCAGCTTCTTCGTCTCCGGGAGCCGGAGAGAGCGGCAACTTCGCAAAGGTGATGAAACAAGCTGTACAACACTGCGATTGTGTGCACAGCTTGCCAACTGAGAGAAAACAGTACCTGACCACTCTCCTGCCTTTTCTATTCACATGAACATTCGATTTCAAACTGTTTTGGACAACTTTCTTTCTCTTCTTGCAAAACATTCTGTAGACCTCCGTGCAGCCTCTAGAACACGATGGGAGATGTTTTGTGTGCTGGCACAGTTTCTCCTTGCCAGACAGAGTGGAAAAGCTTTTTGCTAAGATGTAGACGAGAAGAGAGGCTAAAGACGAAGGTACGGTGCTCTGCAGAGCTAAGCATCACTCCCGGGCCTCTTTCGGCAGAAGCCGCACACCGCAGAGCACTGTGAGCGGCAGAAGCGTCTTTGCGCGAAGAAGCAGCTTCTTCGTCTCCGGGAGCCGGAGAGAGCGGCAACTTCGCAAAGGTGATGAAACAAGCTGTACAACACTGCGATTGTGTGCGCAGCTTGCCAACTGAGAGAAAACAGTACCTGACCACTCTCCTCCTTTTCTATTCACATGAACATTCGATTGCAAGCTGTTTTGGACAACTTTCTTTCTCTTCTTGCAAAACACTCGGCACACCTCCGTGCAGCCTCTAGAACACGATGGGAGATGTTTTTTGTGCTGGCACAGTTTCTCCTTGCCAGACAGAGTGGAAAAGCTTTTTGCTAAGATGTAGACGAGAAGAGAGGCTAAAGACGAAGGTACGGTCTCTGCAGAGCTGAGCACCGCTCCCGGACCTCTTTCGGCAAAAGGCGCACACCGCAGAGCACTGTGAGCGGCAGAATCGTCTTTGCGCGAAGAAGCAGCTTCTTCGTCTCCGGGAGCCGGAGAGAGCGGCAACTTCGCAAAGGTGATGAAACAAGCTGTACAACACTGCGATTGTGTGCGCAGCTTGCCAACTGAGAGAAAACAGTACCTGACCACTCTCCTGCCTTTTCTATTCACATGAACATTCGATTGCAAGCTGTTTTGGACAACTTTCTTTCTCTTCTTGCAAAACACTCGGCAGACGTCCGTGCAGCCTCTAGAACACGATGGGAGATGTTTTCTGTGCTGGCACAGTTTCTCCTTGCCAGACAGAGTGGAAAAGCTTTTTGCTAAGATGTAGACGAGAAGAGAGGCTAAAGACGAAGGTACGGTGCTCTGCAGAGCTAAGCACCGCTCCCGGGACTCTTTCGGCAGAAGCCGCACACCGCAGAGCACTGTGAGCGGCAGAAGCGTCTTTGCGCGAAGAAGCAGCTTCTTCGTCTCCGGGAGCCGGAGAGAGCGGCAACTTCGCAAAGGTGATGAAACAAGCTGTACAACACTGCGATTGTGTGCGCAGCTTGCCAACTGAGAGAAAACAGTACCTGACCACTCTCCTCCTTTTCTATTCACATGAACATTCGTTTGCAAGCTGTTTTGGACAACTTTCTTTCTCTTCTTGCAAAACACTCGGCAGACCTCCGTGCAGCCTCTAGAAAACGATGGGAGATGTTTTTTGTGCTGGCACAGTTTCTCCTTGCCAGACAGAGTGGAAAAGCTTTTTGCTAAGATGTAGACGAGAAGAGAGGCTAAAGACGAAGGTACGGTGCTCTGCAGAGCTAAGCACCGCTCCCGGGACTCTTTCGGCAGAAGACACACACTGCAGAGCACTGTGAGCGGCAGAATCGTCTTTGCGCGAAGAAGCAGCTTCTTCGTCTCCGGGAGCCGGAGAGAGCGGCAACTTGGCAAAGGTGATGAAACAAGCTGTACAACACTGCGATTGTGTGCACAGCTTGCCAAGTGAGAGAAAACAGTACCTGACCACTCTCCTGCCTTTTCTATTCACATGAACATTCGATTGCAAACTGTTTTGGACAACTTTCTTTCTCTTCTTGCAAAACACTCGGCAGACCTCCGTGCAGCCTCTAGAACACGATGGGAGATGGTTTCTGTGCTGGCACAGTTTCTCCTTGCCAGACAGAGTGGAAAAGCTTTTTGCTAAGATGTAGACGAGAAGAGAGGCTAAAGACGAAGGTACGGTGCTCTGCAGAGCTACGCACCGCTCCCGGGACTCTTTCGGCAGAAGACACACACTGCAGAGCACTGTGAGCGGCAGAATCGTCTTTGCGCGAAGAAGCAGCTTCTTCGTCTCCGGGAGCCGGAGAGAGCGGCAACTTGGCAAAGGTGATGAAACAAGCTGTACAACACTGCGATTGTGTGCACAGCTTGCCAACAGAGAGAAAACAGTACCTGACCACTCTCCTGCCTTTTCTATTCACATGAACATTCGATTGCAAACTGTTTTGGACAACTTTCTTTCTCTTCTTGCAAAACACTCGGCAGACCTCCGTGCAGCCTCTAGAACACGATGGGAGATGTTTTCTGTGCTGGCACAGTTTCTCCTTGCCAGACAGAGTGGAAAAGCTTTTTGCTAAGATGTAGACGAGAAGAGAGGCTAAAGACGAAGGTACGGTGCTCTGCAGAGCTAAGCACCGCTCCCGGGACTCTTTCGGCAGAAGACACACACTGCAGAGCACTGTGAGCGGCAGAATCGTCTTTGCGCGAAGAAGCAGCTTCTTCGTCTCCGGGAGCCGGAGAGAGCGGCAACTTGGCAAAGGTGATGAAACAAGCTGTACAACACTGCGATTGTGTGCGCAGCTTGCCAACTGAGAGAAAACAGTACCTGACCACTCTCCTGCCTTTTCTATTCACATGAACATTCGATTGCAAGCTGTTTTGGACAACTTTCTTTCTCTTCTTGCAAAACATTCGGAAGACTTCCGTGCAGCCTCTAAAACACGATGGGAGATGTTTTCTGTGCTGGCACAGTTTCTCCTTGCCAGACAGAGTGGAAAAGCTTTTTGCTAAGATGTAGACGAGAAGAGAGGCTAAAGACGAAGGTACGGTGCTCTGCAGAGCTAGACACCGCTCCCGGGCCTCTTTCGGCAGAAGACACACACCGCAGAGCACTGTGAGCGGCAGAATCGTCTTTGCGCGAAGAAGCAGCTTCTTCGTCTCCGGGAGCCGGAGAGAGCGGCAACTTGGCAAAGGTGATGAAACAAGCTGTACAACACTGCGATTGTGTGCGCAGCTTGCCAAGTGAGAGAAAACAGTACCTGACCACTCTCCTGCCTTTTCTATTCACATGAACATTCGATTGCAAGCTGTTTTGGACAACTTTCTTTCTCTTCTTGCAAAACACTCGGCAGACCTCCGTGCAGCCTCTAGAACACGATGGGAGATGTTTTTTGTGCTGGCACAGTTTCTCCTTGCCAGACAGAGTGGAAAAGCTTTTTGCTAAGATGTAGACGAGAAGAGAGGCTAAAGACGAAGGTACGGTGCTCTGCAGAGCTAAACACTGCTCCCGGGACTCTTTCGGCAGAAGACACACACTGCAGAGCACTGTGAGCGGCAGAATCGTCTTTGCGCGAAGAAGCAGCTTCTTCGTCTCTGGGAGCCGGAGAGAGCGGCAACTTGGCAAAGGTGATGAAACAAGCTGTACAACACTGCGATTGTGTGCGCAGCTTGCCAAGTGAGAGAAAACAGTACCTGACCACTCTCCTGCCTTTTCTATTCACATGAACATTCGATTGCAAGCTGTTTTGAGCAACTTTCTTTCTCTTCTTGCAAAACACTCGGCAGACGTCCGTGCAGCCTCTAGAACACGATGGGAGATGTTTTCTGTGCTGGCACAGTTTCTCCTTGCCAGACAGAGTGGAAAAGCTTTTTGCTAAGATGTAGACGAGAAGAGAGGCTAAAGACGAAGGTACGGTGCTCTGCAGAGCTAGACACCGCTCCCGGGACTCTTTCGGCAGAAGACACACACTGCAGAGCACTGTGAGCGGCAGAATCGTCTTTGCGTGAAGAAGCAGCTTCTTCGTCTCCGGGAGCCGGAGAGAGCGGCAACTTGGCAAAGGTGATGAAACAAGCTGTACAACACTGCGATTGTGTGCACAGCTTGCCAAGTGAGAGAAAACAGTACCTGACCACTCTCCTGCCTTTTCTATTCACATGAACATTCGATTGCAAGCTGTTTTGGACAACTTTCTTTCTCTTCTTGTAAAACACTCGGCAGACCTCCGTGCAGCCTCTAGAACACGATGGGAGATGTTTTCTGTACTGGCACAGTTTCCCCTTGATAGACAGAGTGGAAAAGCTTTTTGCTAAGATGTAGACGAGAAGAGAGGCTAAAGACGAAGGTACGGTGCTCTGCAGAGCTAAGCATCGCTCCCGGGACTCTTTCGGCAGAAGACACACACTGCAGAGCACTGTGAGCGGCAGAATCGTCTTTGCGCGAAGAAGCAGCTTCTTCGTCTCCGGGAGCCGGAGAGAGCGGCAACTTGGCAAAGGTGATGAAACAAGCTGTACAACACTGCGATTGTGTGCGCAGCTTGCCAACTGAGAGAAAACAGTACCTGACCACTCTCCTGCCTTTTCTATTCACATGAACATTCGATTGCAAGCTGTTTTGGACAACTTTCTTTCTCTTCTTGCAAAACACTCGGCAGACCTCCGTGCAGCCTCTAGAACACGATGGGAGATGTTTTGTGTGCTGGCACAGTTTCTCCTTGCCAGACAGAGTGGAAAAGCTTTTTGCTAAGATGTAGACGAGAAGAGAGGCTAAAGACGAAGGTACGGTGCTCTGCAGAGCTACGCACCGCTCCCGGGACTCTTTCGGAAGAAGACACACACTGCAGAGCACTGTGAGCGGCAGAATCGTCTTTGCGCGAAGAAGCAGCTTCTTCGTCTCCGGGAGCCGGAGAGAGCGGCAACTTCGCAAAGGTGATGAAACAAGCTGTACAACACTGCGATTGTGTGCACAGCTTGCCAACTGAGAGAAAACAGTACCTGACCACTCTCCTGCCTTTTCTATTCACATGAACATTCGATTGCAAACTGTTTTGGACAACTTTCTTTCTCTTCTTGCAAAACATTCTGTAGACCTCCGTGCAGCCTCTAGAACACGATGGGAGATGTTTTGTGTGCTGGCACAGTTTCTCCTTGCCAGACAGAGTGGAAAAGCTTTTTGCTAAGATGTAGACGAGAAGAGAGGCTAAAGACGAAGGTACGGTGCTCTGCAGAGCTAAGCACCGCTCCCGGGACTCTTTCGGCAGAAGACACACACTGCAGAGCACTGTGAGCGGCAGAATCGTCTTTGCGCGAAGAAGCAGCTTCTTCGTCTCCGGGAGCCGGAGAGAGCGGCAACTTGGCAAAGGTGATGAAACAAGCTGTACAACACTGCGATTGTGTGCGCAGCTTGCCAACTGAGAGAAAACAGTACCTGACCACTCTCCTGCCTTTTCTATTCACATGAACATTCGATTGCAAGCTGTTTTGGACAACTTTCTTTCTCTTCTTGCAAAACACTCGGCAGACCTCCGTGCAGCCTCTAGAACACGATGGGAGATGTTTTCTGTGCTGGCACAGTTTCTCCTTGCCAGACAGAGTGGAAAAGCTTTTTGCTAAGATGTAGACGAGAAGAGAGGCTAAAGACGAAGGTACGGTGCTCTGCAGAGCTAAGCATCACTCCCGGGCCTCTTTCGGCAGAAGCCGCACACCGCAGAGCACTGTGAGCGGCAGAAGCGTCTTTGCGCGAAGAAGCAGCTTCTTCGTCTCCGGGAGCCGGAGAGAGCGGCAACTTCGCAAAGGTGATGAAACAAGCTGTACAACACTGCGATTGTGTGCGCAGCTTGCCAACTGAGAGAAAACAGTACCTGACCACTCTCCTCCTTTTCTATTCACATGAACATTCGATTGCAAGCTGTTTTGGACAACTTTCTTTCTCTTCTTGCAAAACACTCGGCACACCTCCGTGCAGCCTCTAGAACACGATGGGAGATGTTTTTTGTGCTGGCACAGTTTCTCCTTGCCAGACAGAGTGGAAAAGCTTTTTGCTAAGATGTAGACGAGAAGAGAGGCTAAAGACGAAGGTACGGTCTCTGCAGAGCTGAGCACCGCTCCCGGACCTCTTTCGGCAAAAGGCGCACACCGCAGAGCACTGTGAGCGGCAGAATCGTCTTTGCGCGAAGAAGCAGCTTCTTCGTCTCCGGGAGCCGGAGAGAGCGGCAACTTCGCAAAGGTGATGAAACAAGCTGTACAACACTGCGATTGTGTGCGCAGCTTGCCAACTGAGAGAAAACAGTACCTGACCACTCTCCTGCCTTTTCTATTCACATGAACATTCGATTGCAAGCTGTTTTGGACAACTTTCTTTCTCTTCTTGCAAAACACTCGGCAGACGTCCGTGCAGCCTCTAGAACACGATGGGAGATGTTTTCTGTGCTGGCACAGTTTCTCCTTGCCAGACAGAGTGGAAAAGCTTTTTGCTAAGATGTAGACGAGAAGAGAGGCTAAAGACGAAGGTACGGTGCTCTGCAGAGCTAAGCACCGCTCCCGGGACTCTTTCGGCAGAAGACACACACTGCAGAGCACTGTGAGCGGCAGAATCGTCTTTGCGCGAAGAAGCAGCTTCTTCGTCTCCGGGAGCCGGAGAGAGCGGCAACTTGGCAAAGGTGATGAAACAAGCTGTACAACACTGCGATTGTGTGCGCAGCTTGCCAACTGAGAGAAAACAGTACCTGACCACTCTCCTGCCTTTTCTATTCACATGAACATTCGATTGCAAGCTGTTTTGGACAACTTTCTTTCTCTTCTTGCAAAACACTCGGCAGACCTCCGTGCAGCCTCTAGAACACGATGGGAGATGTTTTCTGTGCTGGCACAGTTTCTCCTTGCCAGGCAGATTGGAAAAGCTTTTTGCTAAGATGTAGACGAGAAGAGAGGCTAAAGACGAAGGTACGGTGCTCTGCCGAGCTAAGCATCACTCCCGGGCCTCTTTCGGCAGAAGCCGCACACCGCAGAGCACTGTGAGCGGCAGAAGCGTCTTTGCGCGAAGAAGCAGCTTCTTCGTCTCCGGGAGCCGGAGAGAGCGGCAACTTCGCAAAGGTGATGAAACAAGCTGTACAACACTGCGATTGTGTGCGCAGCTTGCCAACTGAGAGAAAACAGTACCTGACCACTCTCCTCCTTTTCTATTCACATGAACATTCGTTTGCAAGCTGTTTTGGACAACTTTCTTTCTCTTCTTGCAAAACACTCGGCAGACCTCCGTGCAGCCTCTAGAAAACGATGGGAGATGTTTTTTGTGCTGGCACAGTTTCTCCTTGCCAGACAGAGTGGAAAAGCTTTTTGCTAAGATGTAGACGAGAAGAGAGGCTAAAGACGAAGGTACGGTGCTCTGCAGAGCTAAGCACCGCTCCCGGGACTCTTTCGGCAGAAGACACACACTGCAGAGCACTGTGAGCGGCAGAATCGTCTTTGCGCGAAGAAGCAGCTTCTTCGTCTCCGGGAGCCGGAGAGAGCGGCAACTTGGCAAAGGTGATGAAACAAGCTGTACAACACTGCGATTGTGTGCACAGCTTGCCAAGTGAGAGAAAACAGTACCTGACCACTCTCCTGCCTTTTCTATTCACATGAACATTCGATTGCAAACTGTTTTGGACAACTTTCTTTCTCTTCTTGCAAAACACTCGGCAGACCTCCGTGCAGCCTCTAGAACACGATGGGAGATGGTTTCTGTGCTGGCACAGTTTCTCCTTGCCAGACAGAGTGGAAAAGCTTTTTGCTAAGATGTAGACGAGAAGAGAGGCTAAAGACGAAGGTACGGTGCTCTGCAGAGCTACGCACCGCTCCCGGGACTCTTTCGGCAGAAGACACACACTGCAGAGCACTGTGAGCGGCAGAATCGTCTTTGCGCGAAGAAGCAGCTTCTTCGTCTCCGGGAGCCGGAGAGAGCGGCAACTTGGCAAAGGTGATGAAACAAGCTGTACAACACTGCGATTGTGTGCACAGCTTGCCAACAGAGAGAAAACAGTACCTGACCACTCTCCTGCCTTTTCTATTCACATGAACATTCGATTGCAAACTGTTTTGGACAACTTTCTTTCTCTTCTTGCAAAACACTCGGCAGACCTCCGTGCAGCCTCTAGAACACGATGGGAGATGTTTTCTGTGCTGGCACAGTTTCTCCTTGCCAGACAGAGTGGAAAAGCTTTTTGCTAAGATGTAGACGAGAAGAGAGGCTAAAGACGAAGGTACGGTGCTCTGCAGAGCTAAGCACCGCTCCCGGGACTCTTTCGGCAGAAGACACACACTGCAGAGCACTGTGAGCGGCAGAATCGTCTTTGCGCGAAGAAGCAGCTTCTTCGTCTCCGGGAGCCGGAGAGAGCGGCAACTTGGCAAAGGTGATGAAACAAGCTGTACAACACTGCGATTGTGTGCGCAGCTTGCCAACTGAGAGAAAACAGTACCTGACCACTCTCCTGCCTTTTCTATTCACATGAACATTCGATTGCAAGCTGTTTTGGACAACTTTCTTTCTCTTCTTGCAAAACATTCGGAAGACTTCCGTGCAGCCTCTAAAACACGATGGGAGATGTTTTCTGTGCTGGCACAGTTTCTCCTTGCCAGACAGAGTGGAAAAGCTTTTTGCTAAGATGTAGACGAGAAGAGAGGCTAAAGACGAAGGTACGGTGCTCTGCAGAGCTAGACACCGCTCCCGGGCCTCTTTCGGCAGAAGACACACACCGCAGAGCACTGTGAGCGGCAGAATCGTCTTTGCGCGAAGAAGCAGCTTCTTCGTCTCCGGGAGCCGGAGAGAGCGGCAACTTGGCAAAGGTGATGAAACAAGCTGTACAACACTGCGATTGTGTGCGCAGCTTGCCAAGTGAGAGAAAACAGTACCTGACCACTCTCCTGCCTTTTCTATTCACATGAACATTCGATTGCAAGCTGTTTTGGACAACTTTCTTTCTCTTCTTGCAAAACACTCGGCAGACCTCCGTGCAGCCTCTAGAACACGATGGGAGATGTTTTTTGTGCTGGCACAGTTTCTCCTTGCCAGACAGAGTGGAAAAGCTTTTTGCTAAGATGTAGACGAGAAGAGAGGCTAAAGACGAAGGTACGGTGCTCTGCAGAGCTAAACACTGCTCCCGGGACTCTTTCGGCAGAAGACACACACTGCAGAGCACTGTGAGCGGCAGAATCGTCTTTGCGCGAAGAAGCAGCTTCTTCGTCTCTGGGAGCCGGAGAGAGCGGCAACTTGGCAAAGGTGATGAAACAAGCTGTACAACACTGCGATTGTGTGCGCAGCTTGCCAAGTGAGAGAAAACAGTACCTGACCACTCTCCTGCCTTTTCTATTCACATGAACATTCGATTGCAAGCTGTTTTGAGCAACTTTCTTTCTCTTCTTGCAAAACACTCGGCAGACGTCCGTGCAGCCTCTAGAACACGATGGGAGATGTTTTCTGTGCTGGCACAGTTTCTCCTTGCCAGACAGAGTGGAAAAGCTTTTTGCTAAGATGTAGACGAGAAGAGAGGCTAAAGACGAAGGTACGGTGCTCTGCAGAGCTAGACACCGCTCCCGGGACTCTTTCGGCAGAAGACACACACTGCAGAGCACTGTGAGCGGCAGAATCGTCTTTGCGTGAAGAAGCAGCTTCTTCGTCTCCGGGAGCCGGAGAGAGCGGCAACTTGGCAAAGGTGATGAAACAAGCTGTACAACACTGCGATTGTGTGCACAGCTTGCCAAGTGAGAGAAAACAGTACCTGACCACTCTCCTGCCTTTTCTATTCACATGAACATTCGATTGCAAGCTGTTTTGGACAACTTTCTTTCTCTTCTTGTAAAACACTCGGCAGACCTCCGTGCAGCCTCTAGAACACGATGGGAGATGTTTTCTGTACTGGCACAGTTTCCCCTTGATAGACAGAGTGGAAAAGCTTTTTGCTAAGATGTAGACGAGAAGAGAGGCTAAAGACGAAGGTACGGTGCTCTGCAGAGCTAAGCATCGCTCCCGGGACTCTTTCGGCAGAAGACACACACTGCAGAGCACTGTGAGCGGCAGAATCGTCTTTGCGCGAAGAAGCAGCTTCTTCGTCTCCGGGAGCCGGAGAGAGCGGCAACTTGGCAAAGGTGATGAAACAAGCTGTACAACACTGCGATTGTGTGCGCAGCTTGCCAACTGAGAGAAAACAGTACCTGACCACTCTCCTGCCTTTTCTATTCACATGAACATTCGATTGCAAGCTGTTTTGGACAACTTTCTTTCTCTTCTTGCAAAACACTCGGCAGACCTCCGTGCAGCCTCTAGAACACGATGGGAGATGTTTTGTGTGCTGGCACAGTTTCTCCTTGCCAGACAGAGTGGAAAAGCTTTTTGCTAAGATGTAGACGAGAAGAGAGGCTAAAGACGAAGGTACGGTGCTCTGCAGAGCTACGCACCGCTCCCGGGACTCTTTCGGAAGAAGACACACACTGCAGAGCACTGTGAGCGGCAGAATCGTCTTTGCGCGAAGAAGCAGCTTCTTCGTCTCCGGGAGCCGGAGAGAGCGGCAACTTCGCAAAGGTGATGAAACAAGCTGTACAACACTGCGATTGTGTGCACAGCTTGCCAACTGAGAGAAAACAGTACCTGACCACTCTCCTGCCTTTTCTATTCACATGAACATTCGATTGCAAACTGTTTTGGACAACTTTCTTTCTCTTCTTGCAAAACATTCTGTAGACCTCCGTGCAGCCTCTAGAACACGATGGGAGATGTTTTGTGTGCTGGCACAGTTTCTCCTTGCCAGACAGAGTGGAAAAGCTTTTTGCTAAGATGTAGACGAGAAGAGAGGCTAAAGACGAAGGTACGGTGCTCTGCAGAGCTAAGCACCGCTCCCGGGACTCTTTCGGCAGAAGACACACACTGCAGAGCACTGTGAGCGGCAGAATCGTCTTTGCGCGAAGAAGCAGCTTCTTCGTCTCCGGGAGCCGGAGAGAGCGGCAACTTGGCAAAGGTGATGAAACAAGCTGTACAACACTGCGATTGTGTGCGCAGCTTGCCAACTGAGAGAAAACAGTACCTGACCACTCTCCTGCCTTTTCTATTCACATGAACATTCGATTGCAAGCTGTTTTGGACAACTTTCTTTCTCTTCTTGCAAAACACTCGGCAGACCTCCGTGCAGCCTCTAGAACACGATGGGAGATGTTTTCTGTGCTGGCACAGTTTCTCCTTGCCAGACAGAGTGGAAAAGCTTTTTGCTAAGATGTAGACGAGAAGAGAGGCTAAAGACGAAGGTACGGTGCTCTGCAGAGCTAAGCATCACTCCCGGGCCTCTTTCGGCAGAAGCCGCACACCGCAGAGCACTGTGAGCGGCAGAAGCGTCTTTGCGCGAAGAAGCAGCTTCTTCGTCTCCGGGAGCCGGAGAGAGCGGCAACTTCGCAAAGGTGATGAAACAAGCTGTACAACACTGCGATTGTGTGCGCAGCTTGCCAACTGAGAGAAAACAGTACCTGACCACTCTCCTCCTTTTCTATTCACATGAACATTCGATTGCAAGCTGTTTTGGACAACTTTCTTTCTCTTCTTGCAAAACACTCGGCACACCTCCGTGCAGCCTCTAGAACACGATGGGAGATGTTTTTTGTGCTGGCACAGTTTCTCCTTGCCAGACAGAGTGGAAAAGCTTTTTGCTAAGATGTAGACGAGAAGAGAGGCTAAAGACGAAGGTACGGTCTCTGCAGAGCTGAGCACCGCTCCCGGACCTCTTTCGGCAAAAGGCGCACACCGCAGAGCACTGTGAGCGGCAGAATCGTCTTTGCGCGAAGAAGCAGCTTCTTCGTCTCCGGGAGCCGGAGAGAGCGGCAACTTCGCAAAGGTGATGAAACAAGCTGTACAACACTGCGATTGTGTGCGCAGCTTGCCAACTGAGAGAAAACAGTACCTGACCACTCTCCTGCCTTTTCTATTCACATGAACATTCGATTGCAAGCTGTTTTGGACAACTTTCTTTCTCTTCTTGCAAAACACTCGGCAGACGTCCGTGCAGCCTCTAGAACACGATGGGAGATGTTTTCTGTGCTGGCACAGTTTCTCCTTGCCAGACAGAGTGGAAAAGCTTTTTGCTAAGATGTAGACGAGAAGAGAGGCTAAAGACGAAGGTACGGTGCTCTGCAGAGCTAAGCACCGCTCCCGGGACTCTTTCGGCAGAAGCCGCACACCGCAGAGCACTGTGAGCGGCAGAAGCGTCTTTGCGCGAAGAAGCAGCTTCTTCGTCTCCGGGAGCCGGAGAGAGCGGCAACTTCGCAAAGGTGATGAAACAAGCTGTACAACACTGCGATTGTGTGCACAGCTTGCCAACTGAGAGAAAACAGTACCTGACCACTCTCCTCCTTTTCTATTCACATGAACATTCGTTTGCAAGCTGTTTTGGACAACTTTCTTTCTCTTCTTGCAAAACACTCGGCAGACCTCCGTGCAGCCTCTAGAAAACGATGGGAGATGTTTTTTGTGCTGGCACAGTTTCTCCTTGCCAGACAGAGTGGAAAAGCTTTTTGCTAAGATGTAGACGAGAAGAGAGGCTAAAGACGAAGGTACGGTGCTCTGCAGAGCTAAGCACCGCTCCCGGGACTCTTTCGGCAGAAGACACACACTGCAGAGCACTGTGAGCGGCAGAATCGTCTTTGCGCGAAGAAGCAGCTTCTTCGTCTCCGGGAGCCGGAGAGAGCGGCAACTTGGCAAAGGTGATGAAACAAGCTGTACAACACTGCGATTGTGTGCACAGCTTGCCAAGTGAGAGAAAACAGTACCTGACCACTCTCCTGCCTTTTCTATTCACATGAACATTCGATTGCAAACTGTTTTGGACAACTTTCTTTCTCTTCTTGCAAAACACTCGGCAGACCTCCGTGCAGCCTCTAGAACACGATGGGAGATGGTTTCTGTGCTGGCACAGTTTCTCCTTGCCAGACAGAGTGGAAAAGCTTTTTGCTAAGATGTAGACGAGAAGAGAGGCTAAAGACGAAGGTACGGTGCTCTGCAGAGCTACGCACCGCTCCCGGGACTCTTTCGGCAGAAGACACACACTGCAGAGCACTGTGAGCGGCAGAATCGTCTTTGCGCGAAGAAGCAGCTTCTTCGTCTCCGGGAGCCGGAGAGAGCGGCAACTTGGCAAAGGTGATGAAACAAGCTGTACAACACTGCGATTGTGTGCACAGCTTGCCAACAGAGAGAAAACAGTACCTGACCACTCTCCTGCCTTTTCTATTCACATGAACATTCGATTGCAAACTGTTTTGGACAACTTTCTTTCTCTTCTTGCAAAACACTCGGCAGACCTCCGTGCAGCCTCTAGAACACGATGGGAGATGTTTTCTGTGCTGGCACAGTTTCTCCTTGCCAGACAGAGTGGAAAAGCTTTTTGCTAAGATGTAGACGAGAAGAGAGGCTAAAGACGAAGGTACGGTGCTCTGCAGAGCTAAGCACCGCTCCCGGGACTCTTTCGGCAGAAGACACACACTGCAGAGCACTGTGAGCGGCAGAATCGTCTTTGCGCGAAGAAGCAGCTTCTTCGTCTCCGGGAGCCGGAGAGAGCGGCAACTTGGCAAAGGTGATGAAACAAGCTGTACAACACTGCGATTGTGTGCGCAGCTTGCCAACTGAGAGAAAACAGTACCTGACCACTCTCCTGCCTTTTCTATTCACATGAACATTCGATTGCAAGCTGTTTTGGACAACTTTCTTTCTCTTCTTGCAAAACATTCGGAAGACTTCCGTGCAGCCTCTAAAACACGATGGGAGATGTTTTCTGTGCTGGCACAGTTTCTCCTTGCCAGACAGAGTGGAAAAGCTTTTTGCTAAGATGTAGACGAGAAGAGAGGCTAAAGACGAAGGTACGGTGCTCTGCAGAGCTAGACACCGCTCCCGGGCCTCTTTCGGCAGAAGACACACACCGCAGAGCACTGTGAGCGGCAGAATCGTCTTTGCGCGAAGAAGCAGCTTCTTCGTCTCCGGGAGCCGGAGAGAGCGGCAACTTGGCAAAGGTGATGAAACAAGCTGTACAACACTGCGATTGTGTGCGCAGCTTGCCAAGTGAGAGAAAACAGTACCTGACCACTCTCCTGCCTTTTCTATTCACATGAACATTCGATTGCAAGCTGTTTTGGACAACTTTCTTTCTCTTCTTGCAAAACACTCGGCAGACCTCCGTGCAGCCTCTAGAACACGATGGGAGATGTTTTTTGTGCTGGCACAGTTTCTCCTTGCCAGACAGAGTGGAAAAGCTTTTTGCTAAGATGTAGACGAGAAGAGAGGCTAAAGACGAAGGTACGGTGCTCTGCAGAGCTAAACACTGCTCCCGGGACTCTTTCGGCAGAAGACACACACTGCAGAGCACTGTGAGCGGCAGAATCGTCTTTGCGCGAAGAAGCAGCTTCTTCGTCTCTGGGAGCCGGAGAGAGCGGCAACTTGGCAAAGGTGATGAAACAAGCTGTACAACACTGCGATTGTGTGCGCAGCTTGCCAAGTGAGAGAAAACAGTACCTGACCACTCTCCTGCCTTTTCTATTCACATGAACATTCGATTGCAAGCTGTTTTGAGCAACTTTCTTTCTCTTCTTGCAAAACACTCGGCAGACGTCCGTGCAGCCTCTAGAACACGATGGGAGATGTTTTCTGTGCTGGCACAGTTTCTCCTTGCCAGACAGAGTGGAAAAGCTTTTTGCTAAGATGTAGACGAGAAGAGAGGCTAAAGACGAAGGTACGGTGCTCTGCAGAGCTAGACACCGCTCCCGGGACTCTTTCGGCAGAAGACACACACTGCAGAGCACTGTGAGCGGCAGAATCGTCTTTGCGTGAAGAAGCAGCTTCTTCGTCTCCGGGAGCCGGAGAGAGCGGCAACTTGGCAAAGGTGATGAAACAAGCTGTACAACACTGCGATTGTGTGCACAGCTTGCCAAGTGAGAGAAAACAGTACCTGACCACTCTCCTGCCTTTTCTATTCACATGAACATTCGATTGCAAGCTGTTTTGGACAACTTTCTTTCTCTTCTTGTAAAACACTCGGCAGACCTCCGTGCAGCCTCTAGAACACGATGGGAGATGTTTTCTGTACTGGCACAGTTTCCCCTTGATAGACAGAGTGGAAAAGCTTTTTGCTAAGATGTAGACGAGAAGAGAGGCTAAAGACGAAGGTACGGTGCTCTGCAGAGCTAAGCATCGCTCCCGGGACTCTTTCGGCAGAAGACACACACTGCAGAGCACTGTGAGCGGCAGAATCGTCTTTGCGCGAAGAAGCAGCTTCTTCGTCTCCGGGAGCCGGAGAGAGCGGCAACTTGGCAAAGGTGATGAAACAAGCTGTACAACACTGCGATTGTGTGCGCAGCTTGCCAACTGAGAGAAAACAGTACCTGACCACTCTCCTGCCTTTTCTATTCACATGAACATTCGATTGCAAGCTGTTTTGGACAACTTTCTTTCTCTTCTTGCAAAACACTCGGCAGACCTCCGTGCAGCCTCTAGAACACGATGGGAGATGTTTTGTGTGCTGGCACAGTTTCTCCTTGCCAGACAGAGTGGAAAAGCTTTTTGCTAAGATGTAGACGAGAAGAGAGGCTAAAGACGAAGGTACGGTGCTCTGCAGAGCTACGCACCGCTCCCGGGACTCTTTCGGAAGAAGACACACACTGCAGAGCACTGTGAGCGGCAGAATCGTCTTTGCGCGAAGAAGCAGCTTCTTCGTCTCCGGGAGCCGGAGAGAGCGGCAACTTCGCAAAGGTGATGAAACAAGCTGTACAACACTGCGATTGTGTGCACAGCTTGCCAACTGAGAGAAAACAGTACCTGACCACTCTCCTGCCTTTTCTATTCACATGAACATTCGATTGCAAACTGTTTTGGACAACTTTCTTAATCTTCTTGCAAAACATTCTGTAGACCTCCGTGCAGCCTCTAGAACACGATGGGAGATGTTTTGTGTGCTGGCACAGTTTCTCCTTGCCAGACAGAGTGGAAAAGCTTTTTGCTAAGATGTAGACGAGAAGAGAGGCTAAAGACGAAGGTACGGTGCTCTGCAGAGCTAAGCACCGCTCCCGGGACTCTTTCGGCAGAAGACACACACTGCAGAGCACTGTGAGCGGCAGAATCGTCTTTGCGCGAAGAAGCAGCTTCTTCGTCTCCGGGAGCCGGAGAGAGCGGCAACTTGGCAAAGGTGATGAAACAAGCTGTACAACACTGCGATTGTGTGCGCAGCTTGCCAACTGAGAGAAAACAGTACCTGACCACTCTCCTGCCTTTTCTATTCACATGAACATTCGATTGCAAGCTGTTTTGGACAACTTTCTTTCTCTTCTTGCAAAACACTCGGCAGACCTCCGTGCAGCCTCTAGAACACGATGGGAGATGTTTTCTGTGCTGGCACAGTTTCTCCTTGCCAGACAGAGTGGAAAAGCTTTTTGCTAAGATGTAGACGAGAAGAGAGGCTAAAGACGAAGGTACGGTGCTCTGCAGAGCTAAGCATCACTCCCGGGCCTCTTTCGGCAGAAGCCGCACACCGCAGAGCACTGTGAGCGGCAGAAGCGTCTTTGCGCGAAGAAGCAGCTTCTTCGTCTCCGGGAGCCGGAGAGAGCGGCAACTTCGCAAAGGTGATGAAACAAGCTGTACAACACTGCGATTGTGTGCGCAGCTTGCCAACTGAGAGAAAACAGTACCTGACCACTCTCCTCCTTTTCTATTCACATGAACATTCGATTGCAAGCTGTTTTGGACAACTTTCTTTCTCTTCTTGCAAAACACTCGGCACACCTCCGTGCAGCCTCTAGAACACGATGGGAGATGTTTTTTGTGCTGGCACAGTTTCTCCTTGCCAGACAGAGTGGAAAAGCTTTTTGCTAAGATGTAGACGAGAAGAGAGGCTAAAGACGAAGGTACGGTCTCTGCAGAGCTGAGCACCGCTCCCGGACCTCTTTCGGCAAAAGGCGCACACCGCAGAGCACTGTGAGCGGCAGAATCGTCTTTGCGCGAAGAAGCAGCTTCTTCGTCTCCGGGAGCCGGAGAGAGCGGCAACTTCGCAAAGGTGATGAAACAAGCTGTACAACACTGCGATTGTGTGCGCAGCTTGCCAACTGAGAGAAAACAGTACCTGACCACTCTCCTGCCTTTTCTATTCACATGAACATTCGATTGCAAGCTGTTTTGGACAACTTTCTTTCTCTTCTTGCAAAACACTCGGCAGACGTCCGTGCAGCCTCTAGAACACGATGGGAGATGTTTTCTGTGCTGGCACAGTTTCTCCTTGCCAGACAGAGTGGAAAAGCTTTTTGCTAAGATGTAGACGAGAAGAGAGGCTAAAGACGAAGGTACGGTGCTCTGCAGAGCTAAGCACCGCTCCCGGGACTCTTTCGGCAGAAGACACACACTGCAGAGCACTGTGAGCGGCAGAATCGTCTTTGCGCGAAGAAGCAGCTTCTTCGTCTCCGGGAGCCGGAGAGAGCGGCAACTTGGCAAAGGTGATGAAACAAGCTGTACAACACTGCGATTGTGTGCGCAGCTTGCCAACTGAGAGAAAACAGTACCTGACCACTCTCCTGCCTTTTCTATTCACATGAACATTCGATTGCAAGCTGTTTTGGACAACTTTCTTTCTCTTCTTGCAAAACACTCGGCAGACTTCCGTGCAGCCTCTAAAACACGATGGGAGATGTTTTCTGTGCTGGCACAGTTTCTCCTTGCCAGACAGAGTGGAAAAGCTTTTTGCTAAGATGTAGACGAGAAGAGAGGCTAAAGACGAAGGTACGGTGCTCTGCAGAGCTAGACACCGCTCCCGGGCCTCTTTCGGCAGAAGACACACACCGCAGAGCACTGTGAGCGGCAGAATCGTCTTTGCGCGAAGAAGCAGCTTCTTCGTCTCCGGGAGCCGGAGAGAGCGGCAACTTGGCAAAGGTGATGAAACAAGCTGTACAACACTGCGATTGTGTGCGCAGCTTGCCAAGTGAGAGAAAACAGTACCTGACCACTCTCCTGCCTTTTCTATTCACATGAACATTCGATTGCAAGCTGTTTTGGACAACTTTCTTTCTCTTCTTGCAAAACACTCGGCAGACCTCCGTGCAGCCTCTAGAACACGATGGGAGATGTTTTTTGTGCTGGCACAGTTTCTCCTTGCCAGACAGAGTGGAAAAGCTTTTTGCTAAGATGTAGACGAGAAGAGAGGCTAAAGACGAAGGTACGGTGCTCTGCAGAGCTAAACACTGCTCCCGGGACTCTTTCGGCAGAAGACACACACTGCAGAGCACTGTGAGCGGCAGAATCGTCTTTGCGCGAAGAAGCAGCTTCTTCGTCTCTGGGAGCCGGAGAGAGCGGCAACTTGGCAAAGGTGATGAAACAAGCTGTACAACACTGCGATTGTGTGCGCAGCTTGCCAAGTGAGAGAAAACAGTACCTGACCACTCTCCTGCCTTTTCTATTCACATGAACATTCGATTGCAAGCTGTTTTGAGCAACTTTCTTTCTCTTCTTGCAAAACACTCGGCAGACGTCCGTGCAGCCTCTAGAACACGATGGGAGATGTTTTCTGTGCTGGCACAGTTTCTCCTTGCCAGACAGAGTGGAAAAGCTTTTTGCTAAGATGTAGACGAGAAGAGAGGCTAAAGACGAAGGTACGGTGCTCTGCAGAGCTAGACACCGCTCCCGGGACTCTTTCGGCAGAAGACACACACTGCAGAGCACTGTGAGCGGCAGAATCGTCTTTGCGTGAAGAAGCAGCTTCTTCGTCTCCGGGAGCCGGAGAGAGCGGCAACTTGGCAAAGGTGATGAAACAAGCTGTACAACACTGCGATTGTGTGCACAGCTTGCCAAGTGAGAGAAAACAGTACCTGACCACTCTCCTGCCTTTTCTATTCACATGAACATTCGATTGCAAGCTGTTTTGGACAACTTTCTTTCTCTTCTTGTAAAACACTCGGCAGACCTCCGTGCAGCCTCTAGAACACGATGGGAGATGTTTTCTGTACTGGCACAGTTTCCCCTTGATAGACAGAGTGGAAAAGCTTTTTGCTAAGATGTAGACGAGAAGAGAGGCTAAAGACGAAGGTACGGTGCTCTGCAGAGCTAAGCATCGCTCCCGGGACTCTTTCGGCAGAAGACACACACTGCAGAGCACTGTGAGCGGCAGAATCGTCTTTGCGCGAAGAAGCAGCTTCTTCGTCTCCGGGAGCCGGAGAGAGCGGCAACTTGGCAAAGGTGATGAAACAAGCTGTACAACACTGCGATTGTGTGCGCAGCTTGCCAACTGAGAGAAAACAGTACCTGACCACTCTCCTGCCTTTTCTATTCACATGAACATTCGATTGCAAGCTGTTTTGGACAACTTTCTTTCTCTTCTTGCAAAACACTCGGCAGACCTCCGTGCAGCCTCTAGAACACGATGGGAGATGTTTTGTGTGCTGGCACAGTTTCTCCTTGCCAGACAGAGTGGAAAAGCTTTTTGCTAAGATGTAGACGAGAAGAGAGGCTAAAGACGAAGGTACGGTGCTCTGCAGAGCTACGCACCGCTCCCGGGACTCTTTCGGAAGAAGACACACACTGCAGAGCACTGTGAGCGGCAGAATCGTCTTTGCGCGAAGAAGCAGCTTCTTCGTCTCCGGGAGCCGGAGAGAGCGGCAACTTGGCAAAGGTGATGAAACAAGCTGTACAACACTGCGATTGTGTGCGCAGCTTGCCAACTGAGAGAAAACAGTACCTGACCACTCTCCTGCCTTTTCTATTCACATGAACATTCGATTGCAAACTGTTTTGGACAACTTTCTTTCTCTTCTTGCAAAACATTCTGTAGACCTCCGTGCAGCCTCTAGAACACGATGGGAGATGTTTTGTGTGCTGGCACAGTTTCTCCTTGCCAGACAGAGTGGAAAAGCTTTTTGCTAAGATGTAGACGAGAAGAGAGGCTAAAGACGAAGGTACGGTGCTCTGCAGAGCTAAGCACCGCTCCCGGGACTCTTTCGGCAGAAGACACACACTGCAGAGCACTGTGAGCGGCAGAATCGTCTTTGCGCGAAGAAGCAGCTTCTTCGTCTCCGGGAGCCGGAGAGAGCGGCAACTTGGCAAAGGTGATGAAACAAGCTGTACAACACTGCGATTGTGTGCGCAGCTTGCCAACTGAGAGAAAACAGTACCTGACCACTCTCCTGCCTTTTCTATTCACATGAACATTCGATTGCAAGCTGTTTTGGACAACTTTCTTTCTCTTCTTGCAAAACACTCGGCAGACCTCCGTGCAGCCTCTAGAACACGATGGGAGATGTTTTCTGTGCTGGCACAGTTTCTCCTTGCCAGACAGAGTGGAAAAGCTTTTTGCTAAGATGTAGACGAGAAGAGAGGCTAAAGACGAAGGTACGGTGCTCTGCAGAGCTAAGCATCACTCCCGGGCCTCTTTCGGCAGAAGCCGCACACCGCAGAGCACTGTGAGCGGCAGAAGCGTCTTTGCGCGAAGAAGCAGCTTCTTCGTCTCCGGGAGCCGGAGAGAGCGGCAACTTCGCAAAGGTGATGAAACAAGCTGTACAACACTGCGATTGTGTGCGCAGCTTGCCAACTGAGAGAAAACAGTACCTGACCACTCTCCTCCTTTTCTATTCACATGAACATTCGATTGCAAGCTGTTTTGGACAACTTTCTTTCTCTTCTTGCAAAACACTCGGCACACCTCCGTGCAGCCTCTAGAACACGATGGGAGATGTTTTTTGTGCTGGCACAGTTTCTCCTTGCCAGACAGAGTGGAAAAGCTTTTTGCTAAGATGTAGACGAGAAGAGAGGCTAAAGACGAAGGTACGGTCTCTGCAGAGCTGAGCACCGCTCCCGGACCTCTTTCGGCAAAAGGCGCACACCGCAGAGCACTGTGAGCGGCAGAATCGTCTTTGCGCGAAGAAGCAGCTTCTTCGTCTCCGGGAGCCGGAGAGAGCGGCAACTTCGCAAAGGTGATGAAACAAGCTGTACAACACTGCGATTGTGTGCGCAGCTTGCCAACTGAGAGAAAACAGTACCTGACCACTCTCCTGCCTTTTCTATTCACATGAACATTCGATTGCAAGCTGTTTTGGACAACTTTCTTTCTCTTCTTGCAAAACACTCGGCAGACGTCCGTGCAGCCTCTAGAACACGATGGGAGATGTTTTCTGTGCTGGCACAGTTTCTCCTTGCCAGACAGAGTGGAAAAGCTTTTTGCTAAGATGTAGACGAGAAGAGAGGCTAAAGACGAAGGTACGGTGCTCTGCAGAGCTAAGCACCGCTCCCGGGACTCTTTCGGCAGAAGCCGCACACCGCAGAGCACTGTGAGCGGCAGAAGCGTCTTTGCGCGAAGAAGCAGCTTCTTCGTCTCCGGGAGCCGGAGAGAGCGGCAACTTCGCAAAGGTGATGAAACAAGCTGTACAACACTGCGATTGTGTGCACAGCTTGCCAACTGAGAGAAAACAGTACCTGACCACTCTCCTCCTTTTCTATTCACATGAACATTCGTTTGCAAGCTGTTTTGGACAACTTTCTTTCTCTTCTTGCAAAACACTCGGCAGACCTCCGTGCAGCCTCTAGAAAACGATGGGAGATGTTTTTTGTGCTGGCACAGTTTCTCCTTGCCAGACAGAGTGGAAAAGCTTTTTGCTAAGATGTAGACGAGAAGAGAGGCTAAAGACGAAGGTACGGTGCTCTGCAGAGCTAAGCACCGCTCCCGGGACTCTTTCGGCAGAAGACACACACTGCAGAGCACTGTGAGCGGCAGAATCGTCTTTGCGCGAAGAAGCAGCTTCTTCGTCTCCGGGAGCCGGAGAGAGCGGCAACTTGGCAAAGGTGATGAAACAAGCTGTACAACACTGCGATTGTGTGCACAGCTTGCCAAGTGAGAGAAAACAGTACCTGACCACTCTCCTGCCTTTTCTATTCACATGAACATTCGATTGCAAACTGTTTTGGACAACTTTCTTTCTCTTCTTGCAAAACACTCGGCAGACCTCCGTGCAGCCTCTAGAACACGATGGGAGATGGTTTCTGTGCTGGCACAGTTTCTCCTTGCCAGACAGAGTGGAAAAGCTTTTTGCTAAGATGTAGACGAGAAGAGAGGCTAAAGACGAAGGTACGGTGCTCTGCAGAGCTACGCACCGCTCCCGGGACTCTTTCGGCAGAAGACACACACTGCAGAGCACTGTGAGCGGCAGAATCGTCTTTGCGCGAAGAAGCAGCTTCTTCGTCTCCGGGAGCCGGAGAGAGCGGCAACTTGGCAAAGGTGATGAAACAAGCTGTACAACACTGCGATTGTGTGCACAGCTTGCCAACAGAGAGAAAACAGTACCTGACCACTCTCCTGCCTTTTCTATTCACATGAACATTCGATTGCAAACTGTTTTGGACAACTTTCTTTCTCTTCTTGCAAAACACTCGGCAGACCTCCGTGCAGCCTCTAGAACACGATGGGAGATGTTTTCTGTGCTGGCACAGTTTCTCCTTGCCAGACAGAGTGGAAAAGCTTTTTGCTAAGATGTAGACGAGAAGAGAGGCTAAAGACGAAGGTACGGTGCTCTGCAGAGCTAAGCACCGCTCCCGGGACTCTTTCGGCAGAAGACACACACTGCAGAGCACTGTGAGCGGCAGAATCGTCTTTGCGCGAAGAAGCAGCTTCTTCGTCTCCGGGAGCCGGAGAGAGCGGCAACTTGGCAAAGGTGATGAAACAAGCTGTACAACACTGCGATTGTGTGCGCAGCTTGCCAACTGAGAGAAAACAGTACCTGACCACTCTCCTGCCTTTTCTATTCACATGAACATTCGATTGCAAGCTGTTTTGGACAACTTTCTTTCTCTTCTTGCAAAACATTCGGAAGACTTCCGTGCAGCCTCTAAAACACGATGGGAGATGTTTTCTGTGCTGGCACAGTTTCTCCTTGCCAGACAGAGTGGAAAAGCTTTTTGCTAAGATGTAGACGAGAAGAGAGGCTAAAGACGAAGGTACGGTGCTCTGCAGAGCTAGACACCGCTCCCGGGCCTCTTTCGGCAGAAGACACACACCGCAGAGCACTGTGAGCGGCAGAATCGTCTTTGCGCGAAGAAGCAGCTTCTTCGTCTCCGGGAGCCGGAGAGAGCGGCAACTTGGCAAAGGTGATGAAACAAGCTGTACAACACTGCGATTGTGTGCGCAGCTTGCCAAGTGAGAGAAAACAGTACCTGACCACTCTCCTGCCTTTTCTATTCACATGAACATTCGATTGCAAGCTGTTTTGGACAACTTTCTTTCTCTTCTTGCAAAACACTCGGCAGACCTCCGTGCAGCCTCTAGAACACGATGGGAGATGTTTTTTGTGCTGGCACAGTTTCTCCTTGCCAGACAGAGTGGAAAAGCTTTTTGCTAAGATGTAGACGAGAAGAGAGGCTAAAGACGAAGGTACGGTGCTCTGCAGAGCTAAACACTGCTCCCGGGACTCTTTCGGCAGAAGACACACACTGCAGAGCACTGTGAGCGGCAGAATCGTCTTTGCGCGAAGAAGCAGCTTCTTCGTCTCTGGGAGCCGGAGAGAGCGGCAACTTGGCAAAGGTGATGAAACAAGCTGTACAACACTGCGATTGTGTGCGCAGCTTGCCAAGTGAGAGAAAACAGTACCTGACCACTCTCCTGCCTTTTCTATTCACATGAACATTCGATTGCAAGCTGTTTTGAGCAACTTTCTTTCTCTTCTTGCAAAACACTCGGCAGACGTCCGTGCAGCCTCTAGAACACGATGGGAGATGTTTTCTGTGCTGGCACAGTTTCTCCTTGCCAGACAGAGTGGAAAAGCTTTTTGCTAAGATGTAGACGAGAAGAGAGGCTAAAGACGAAGGTACGGTGCTCTGCAGAGCTAGACACCGCTCCCGGGACTCTTTCGGCAGAAGACACACACTGCAGAGCACTGTGAGCGGCAGAATCGTCTTTGCGTGAAGAAGCAGCTTCTTCGTCTCCGGGAGCCGGAGAGAGCGGCAACTTGGCAAAGGTGATGAAACAAGCTGTACAACACTGCGATTGTGTGCACAGCTTGCCAAGTGAGAGAAAACAGTACCTGACCACTCTCCTGCCTTTTCTATTCACATGAACATTCGATTGCAAGCTGTTTTGGACAACTTTCTTTCTCTTCTTGTAAAACACTCGGCAGACCTCCGTGCAGCCTCTAGAACACGATGGGAGATGTTTTCTGTACTGGCACAGTTTCCCCTTGATAGACAGAGTGGAAAAGCTTTTTGCTAAGATGTAGACGAGAAGAGAGGCTAAAGACGAAGGTACGGTGCTCTGCAGAGCTAAGCATCGCTCCCGGGACTCTTTCGGCAGAAGACACACACTGCAGAGCACTGTGAGCGGCAGAATCGTCTTTGCGCGAAGAAGCAGCTTCTTCGTCTCCGGGAGCCGGAGAGAGCGGCAACTTGGCAAAGGTGATGAAACAAGCTGTACAACACTGCGATTGTGTGCGCAGCTTGCCAACTGAGAGAAAACAGTACCTGACCACTCTCCTGCCTTTTCTATTCACATGAACATTCGATTGCAAGCTGTTTTGGACAACTTTCTTTCTCTTCTTGCAAAACACTCGGCAGACCTCCGTGCAGCCTCTAGAACACGATGGGAGATGTTTTGTGTGCTGGCACAGTTTCTCCTTGCCAGACAGAGTGGAAAAGCTTTTTGCTAAGATGTAGACGAGAAGAGAGGCTAAAGACGAAGGTACGGTGCTCTGCAGAGCTACGCACCGCTCCCGGGACTCTTTCGGAAGAAGACACACACTGCAGAGCACTGTGAGCGGCAGAATCGTCTTTGCGCGAAGAAGCAGCTTCTTCGTCTCCGGGAGCCGGAGAGAGCGGCAACTTCGCAAAGGTGATGAAACAAGCTGTACAACACTGCGATTGTGTGCACAGCTTGCCAACTGAGAGAAAACAGTACCTGACCACTCTCCTGCCTTTTCTATTCACATGAACATTCGATTGCAAACTGTTTTGGACAACTTTCTTAATCTTCTTGCAAAACATTCTGTAGACCTCCGTGCAGCCTCTAGAACACGATGGGAGATGTTTTGTGTGCTGGCACAGTTTCTCCTTGCCAGACAGAGTGGAAAAGCTTTTTGCTAAGATGTAGACGAGAAGAGAGGCTAAAGACGAAGGTACGGTGCTCTGCAGAGCTAAGCACCGCTCCCGGGACTCTTTCGGCAGAAGACACACACTGCAGAGCACTGTGAGCGGCAGAATCGTCTTTGCGCGAAGAAGCAGCTTCTTCGTCTCCGGGAGCCGGAGAGAGCGGCAACTTGGCAAAGGTGATGAAACAAGCTGTACAACACTGCGATTGTGTGCGCAGCTTGCCAACTGAGAGAAAACAGTACCTGACCACTCTCCTGCCTTTTCTATTCACATGAACATTCGATTGCAAGCTGTTTTGGACAACTTTCTTTCTCTTCTTGCAAAACACTCGGCAGACCTCCGTGCAGCCTCTAGAACACGATGGGAGATGTTTTCTGTGCTGGCACAGTTTCTCCTTGCCAGACAGAGTGGAAAAGCTTTTTGCTAAGATGTAGACGAGAAGAGAGGCTAAAGACGAAGGTACGGTGCTCTGCAGAGCTAAGCATCACTCCCGGGCCTCTTTCGGCAGAAGCCGCACACCGCAGAGCACTGTGAGCGGCAGAAGCGTCTTTGCGCGAAGAAGCAGCTTCTTCGTCTCCGGGAGCCGGAGAGAGCGGCAACTTCGCAAAGGTGATGAAACAAGCTGTACAACACTGCGATTGTGTGCGCAGCTTGCCAACTGAGAGAAAACAGTACCTGACCACTCTCCTCCTTTTCTATTCACATGAACATTCGATTGCAAGCTGTTTTGGACAACTTTCTTTCTCTTCTTGCAAAACACTCGGCACACCTCCGTGCAGCCTCTAGAACACGATGGGAGATGTTTTTTGTGCTGGCACAGTTTCTCCTTGCCAGACAGAGTGGAAAAGCTTTTTGCTAAGATGTAGACGAGAAGAGAGGCTAAAGACGAAGGTACGGTCTCTGCAGAGCTGAGCACCGCTCCCGGACCTCTTTCGGCAAAAGGCGCACACCGCAGAGCACTGTGAGCGGCAGAATCGTCTTTGCGCGAAGAAGCAGCTTCTTCGTCTCCGGGAGCCGGAGAGAGCGGCAACTTCGCAAAGGTGATGAAACAAGCTGTACAACACTGCGATTGTGTGCGCAGCTTGCCAACTGAGAGAAAACAGTACCTGACCACTCTCCTGCCTTTTCTATTCACATGAACATTCGATTGCAAGCTGTTTTGGACAACTTTCTTTCTCTTCTTGCAAAACACTCGGCAGACGTCCGTGCAGCCTCTAGAACACGATGGGAGATGTTTTCTGTGCTGGCACAGTTTCTCCTTGCCAGACAGAGTGGAAAAGCTTTTTGCTAAGATGTAGACGAGAAGAGAGGCTAAAGACGAAGGTACGGTGCTCTGCAGAGCTAAGCACCGCTCCCGGGACTCTTTCGGCAGAAGACACACACTGCAGAGCACTGTGAGCGGCAGAATCGTCTTTGCGCGAAGAAGCAGCTTCTTCGTCTCCGGGAGCCGGAGAGAGCGGCAACTTGGCAAAGGTGATGAAACAAGCTGTACAACACTGCGATTGTGTGCGCAGCTTGCCAACTGAGAGAAAACAGTACCTGACCACTCTCCTGCCTTTTCTATTCACATGAACATTCGATTGCAAGCTGTTTTGGACAACTTTCTTTCTCTTCTTGCAAAACACTCGGCAGACCTCCGTGCAGCCTCTAGAACACGATGGGAGATGTTTTCTGTGCTGGCACAGTTTCTCCTTGCCAGGCAGATTGGAAAAGCTTTTTGCTAAGATGTAGACGAGAAGAGAGGCTAAAGACGAAGGTACGGTGCTCTGCCGAGCTAAGCATCACTCCCGGGCCTCTTTCGGCAGAAGCCGCACACCGCAGAGCACTGTGAGCGGCAGAAGCGTCTTTGCGCGAAGAAGCAGCTTCTTCGTCTCCGGGAGCCGGAGAGAGCGGCAACTTCGCAAAGGTGATGAAACAAGCTGTACAACACTGCGATTGTGTGCGCAGCTTGCCAACTGAGAGAAAACAGTACCTGACCACTCTCCTCCTTTTCTATTCACATGAACATTCGTTTGCAAGCTGTTTTGGACAACTTTCTTTCTCTTCTTGCAAAACACTCGGCAGACCTCCGTGCAGCCTCTAGAAAACGATGGGAGATGTTTTTTGTGCTGGCACAGTTTCTCCTTGCCAGACAGAGTGGAAAAGCTTTTTGCTAAGATGTAGACGAGAAGAGAGGCTAAAGACGAAGGTACGGTGCTCTGCAGAGCTAAGCACCGCTCCCGGGACTCTTTCGGCAGAAGACACACACTGCAGAGCACTGTGAGCGGCAGAATCGTCTTTGCGCGAAGAAGCAGCTTCTTCGTCTCCGGGAGCCGGAGAGAGCGGCAACTTGGCAAAGGTGATGAAACAAGCTGTACAACACTGCGATTGTGTGCACAGCTTGCCAAGTGAGAGAAAACAGTACCTGACCACTCTCCTGCCTTTTCTATTCACATGAACATTCGATTGCAAACTGTTTTGGACAACTTTCTTTCTCTTCTTGCAAAACACTCGGCAGACCTCCGTGCAGCCTCTAGAACACGATGGGAGATGGTTTCTGTGCTGGCACAGTTTCTCCTTGCCAGACAGAGTGGAAAAGCTTTTTGCTAAGATGTAGACGAGAAGAGAGGCTAAAGACGAAGGTACGGTGCTCTGCAGAGCTACGCACCGCTCCCGGGACTCTTTCGGCAGAAGACACACACTGCAGAGCACTGTGAGCGGCAGAATCGTCTTTGCGCGAAGAAGCAGCTTCTTCGTCTCCGGGAGCCGGAGAGAGCGGCAACTTGGCAAAGGTGATGAAACAAGCTGTACAACACTGCGATTGTGTGCACAGCTTGCCAACAGAGAGAAAACAGTACCTGACCACTCTCCTGCCTTTTCTATTCACATGAACATTCGATTGCAAACTGTTTTGGACAACTTTCTTTCTCTTCTTGCAAAACACTCGGCAGACCTCCGTGCAGCCTCTAGAACACGATGGGAGATGTTTTCTGTGCTGGCACAGTTTCTCCTTGCCAGACAGAGTGGAAAAGCTTTTTGCTAAGATGTAGACGAGAAGAGAGGCTAAAGACGAAGGTACGGTGCTCTGCAGAGCTAAGCACCGCTCCCGGGACTCTTTCGGCAGAAGACACACACTGCAGAGCACTGTGAGCGGCAGAATCGTCTTTGCGCGAAGAAGCAGCTTCTTCGTCTCCGGGAGCCGGAGAGAGCGGCAACTTGGCAAAGGTGATGAAACAAGCTGTACAACACTGCGATTGTGTGCGCAGCTTGCCAAGTGAGAGAAAACAGTACCTGACCACTCTCCTGCCTTTTCTATTCACATGAACATTCGATTGCAAGCTGTTTTGGACAACTTTCTTTCTCTTCTTGCAAAACACTCGGCAGACCTCCGTGCAGCCTCTAGAACACGATGGGAGATGTTTTTTGTGCTGGCACAGTTTCTCCTTGCCAGACAGAGTGGAAAAGCTTTTTGCTAAGATGTAGACGAGAAGAGAGGCTAAAGACGAAGGTACGGTGCTCTGCAGAGCTAAACACTGCTCCCGGGACTCTTTCGGCAGAAGACACACACTGCAGAGCACTGTGAGCGGCAGAATCGTCTTTGCGCGAAGAAGCAGCTTCTTCGTCTCTGGGAGCCGGAGAGAGCGGCAACTTGGCAAAGGTGATGAAACAAGCTGTACAACACTGCGATTGTGTGCGCAGCTTGCCAAGTGAGAGAAAACAGTACCTGACCACTCTCCTGCCTTTTCTATTCACATGAACATTCGATTGCAAGCTGTTTTGAGCAACTTTCTTTCTCTTCTTGCAAAACACTCGGCAGACGTCCGTGCAGCCTCTAGAACACGATGGGAGATGTTTTCTGTGCTGGCACAGTTTCTCCTTGCCAGACAGAGTGGAAAAGCTTTTTGCTAAGATGTAGACGAGAAGAGAGGCTAAAGACGAAGGTACGGTGCTCTGCAGAGCTAGACACCGCTCCCGGGACTCTTTCGGCAGAAGACACACACTGCAGAGCACTGTGAGCGGCAGAATCGTCTTTGCGTGAAGAAGCAGCTTCTTCGTCTCCGGGAGCCGGAGAGAGCGGCAACTTGGCAAAGGTGATGAAACAAGCTGTACAACACTGCGATTGTGTGCACAGCTTGCCAAGTGAGAGAAAACAGTACCTGACCACTCTCCTGCCTTTTCTATTCACATGAACATTCGATTGCAAGCTGTTTTGGACAACTTTCTTTCTCTTCTTGTAAAACACTCGGCAGACCTCCGTGCAGCCTCTAGAACACGATGGGAGATGTTTTCTGTACTGGCACAGTTTCCCCTTGATAGACAGAGTGGAAAAGCTTTTTGCTAAGATGTAGACGAGAAGAGAGGCTAAAGACGAAGGTACGGTGCTCTGCAGAGCTAAGCATCGCTCCCGGGACTCTTTCGGCAGAAGACACACACTGCAGAGCACTGTGAGCGGCAGAATCGTCTTTGCGCGAAGAAGCAGCTTCTTCGTCTCCGGGAGCCGGAGAGAGCGGCAACTTGGCAAAGGTGATGAAACAAGCTGTACAACACTGCGATTGTGTGCGCAGCTTGCCAACTGAGAGAAAACAGTACCTGACCACTCTCCTGCCTTTTCTATTCACATGAACATTCGATTGCAAGCTGTTTTGGACAACTTTCTTTCTCTTCTTGCAAAACACTCGGCAGACCTCCGTGCAGCCTCTAGAACACGATGGGAGATGTTTTGTGTGCTGGCACAGTTTCTCCTTGCCAGACAGAGTGGAAAAGCTTTTTGCTAAGATGTAGACGAGAAGAGAGGCTAAAGACGAAGGTACGGTGCTCTGCAGAGCTACGCACCGCTCCCGGGACTCTTTCGGAAGAAGACACACACTGCAGAGCACTGTGAGCGGCAGAATCGTCTTTGCGCGAAGAAGCAGCTTCTTCGTCTCCGGGAGCCGGAGAGAGCGGCAACTTCGCAAAGGTGATGAAACAAGCTGTACAACACTGCGATTGTGTGCACAGCTTGCCAACTGAGAGAAAACAGTACCTGACCACTCTCCTGCCTTTTCTATTCACATGAACATTCGATTGCAAACTGTTTTGGACAACTTTCTTTCTCTTCTTGCAAAACATTCTGTAGACCTCCGTGCAGCCTCTAGAACACGATGGGAGATGTTTTGTGTGCTGGCACAGTTTCTCCTTGCCAGACAGAGTGGAAAAGCTTTTTGCTAAGATGTAGACGAGAAGAGAGGCTAAAGACGAAGGTACGGTGCTCTGCAGAGCTAAGCACCGCTCCCGGGACTCTTTCGGCAGAAGACACACACTGCAGAGCACTGTGAGCGGCAGAATCGTCTTTGCGCGAAGAAGCAGCTTCTTCGTCTCCGGGAGCCGGAGAGAGCGGCAACTTGGCAAAGGTGATGAAACAAGCTGTACAACACTGCGATTGTGTGCGCAGCTTGCCAACTGAGAGAAAACAGTACCTGACCACTCTCCTGCCTTTTCTATTCACATGAACATTCGATTGCAAGCTGTTTTGGACAACTTTCTTTCTCTTCTTGCAAAACACTCGGCAGACCTCCGTGCAGCCTCTAGAACACGATGGGAGATGTTTTCTGTGCTGGCACAGTTTCTCCTTGCCAGACAGAGTGGAAAAGCTTTTTGCTAAGATGTAGACGAGAAGAGAGGCTAAAGACGAAGGTACGGTGCTCTGCAGAGCTAAGCATCACTCCCGGGCCTCTTTCGGCAGAAGCCGCACACCGCAGAGCACTGTGAGCGGCAGAAGCGTCTTTGCGCGAAGAAGCAGCTTCTTCGTCTCCGGGAGCCGGAGAGAGCGGCAACTTCGCAAAGGTGATGAAACAAGCTGTACAACACTGCGATTGTGTGCGCAGCTTGCCAACTGAGAGAAAACAGTACCTGACCACTCTCCTCCTTTTCTATTCACATGAACATTCGATTGCAAGCTGTTTTGGACAACTTTCTTTCTCTTCTTGCAAAACACTCGGCACACCTCCGTGCAGCCTCTAGAACACGATGGGAGATGTTTTTTGTGCTGGCACAGTTTCTCCTTGCCAGACAGAGTGGAAAAGCTTTTTGCTAAGATGTAGACGAGAAGAGAGGCTAAAGACGAAGGTACGGTCTCTGCAGAGCTGAGCACCGCTCCCGGACCTCTTTCGGCAAAAGGCGCACACCGCAGAGCACTGTGAGCGGCAGAATCGTCTTTGCGCGAAGAAGCAGCTTCTTCGTCTCCGGGAGCCGGAGAGAGCGGCAACTTCGCAAAGGTGATGAAACAAGCTGTACAACACTGCGATTGTGTGCGCAGCTTGCCAACTGAGAGAAAACAGTACCTGACCACTCTCCTGCCTTTTCTATTCACATGAACATTCGATTGCAAGCTGTTTTGGACAACTTTCTTTCTCTTCTTGCAAAACACTCGGCAGACGTCCGTGCAGCCTCTAGAACACGATGGGAGATGTTTTCTGTGCTGGCACAGTTTCTCCTTGCCAGACAGAGTGGAAAAGCTTTTTGCTAAGATGTAGACGAGAAGAGAGGCTAAAGACGAAGGTACGGTGCTCTGCAGAGCTAAGCACCGCTCCCGGGACTCTTTCGGCAGAAGCCGCACACCGCAGAGCACTGTGAGCGGCAGAAGCGTCTTTGCGCGAAGAAGCAGCTTCTTCGTCTCCGGGAGCCGGAGAGAGCGGCAACTTCGCAAAGGTGATGAAACAAGCTGTACAACACTGCGATTGTGTGCGCAGCTTGCCAACTGAGAGAAAACAGTACCTGACCACTCTCCTCCTTTTCTATTCACATGAACATTCGTTTGCAAGCTGTTTTGGACAACTTTCTTTCTCTTCTTGCAAAACACTCGGCAGACCTCCGTGCAGCCTCTAGAAAACGATGGGAGATGTTTTTTGTGCTGGCACAGTTTCTCCTTGCCAGACAGAGTGGAAAAGCTTTTTGCTAAGATGTAGACGAGAAGAGAGGCTAAAGACGAAGGTACGGTGCTCTGCAGAGCTAAGCACCGCTCCCGGGACTCTTTCGGCAGAAGACACACACTGCAGAGCACTGTGAGCGGCAGAATCGTCTTTGCGCGAAGAAGCAGCTTCTTCGTCTCCGGGAGCCGGAGAGAGCGGCAACTTGGCAAAGGTGATGAAACAAGCTGTACAACACTGCGATTGTGTGCACAGCTTGCCAAGTGAGAGAAAACAGTACCTGACCACTCTCCTGCCTTTTCTATTCACATGAACATTCGATTGCAAACTGTTTTGGACAACTTTCTTTCTCTTCTTGCAAAACACTCGGCAGACCTCCGTGCAGCCTCTAGAACACGATGGGAGATGGTTTCTGTGCTGGCACAGTTTCTCCTTGCCAGACAGAGTGGAAAAGCTTTTTGCTAAGATGTAGACGAGAAGAGAGGCTAAAGACGAAGGTACGGTGCTCTGCAGAGCTACGCACCGCTCCCGGGACTCTTTCGGCAGAAGACACACACTGCAGAGCACTGTGAGCGGCAGAATCGTCTTTGCGCGAAGAAGCAGCTTCTTCGTCTCCGGGAGCCGGAGAGAGCGGCAACTTGGCAAAGGTGATGAAACAAGCTGTACAACACTGCGATTGTGTGCACAGCTTGCCAACAGAGAGAAAACAGTACCTGACCACTCTCCTGCCTTTTCTATTCACATGAACATTCGATTGCAAACTGTTTTGGACAACTTTCTTTCTCTTCTTGCAAAACACTCGGCAGACCTCCGTGCAGCCTCTAGAACACGATGGGAGATGTTTTCTGTGCTGGCACAGTTTCTCCTTGCCAGACAGAGTGGAAAAGCTTTTTGCTAAGATGTAGACGAGAAGAGAGGCTAAAGACGAAGGTACGGTGCTCTGCAGAGCTAAGCACCGCTCCCGGGACTCTTTCGGCAGAAGACACACACTGCAGAGCACTGTGAGCGGCAGAATCGTCTTTGCGCGAAGAAGCAGCTTCTTCGTCTCCGGGAGCCGGAGAGAGCGGCAACTTGGCAAAGGTGATGAAACAAGCTGTACAACACTGCGATTGTGTGCGCAGCTTGCCAACTGAGAGAAAACAGTACCTGACCACTCTCCTGCCTTTTCTATTCACATGAACATTCGATTGCAAGCTGTTTTGGACAACTTTCTTTCTCTTCTTGCAAAACATTCGGAAGACTTCCGTGCAGCCTCTAAAACACGATGGGAGATGTTTTCTGTGCTGGCACAGTTTCTCCTTGCCAGACAGAGTGGAAAAGCTTTTTGCTAAGATGTAGACGAGAAGAGAGGCTAAAGACGAAGGTACGGTGCTCTGCAGAGCTAGACACCGCTCCCGGGCCTCTTTCGGCAGAAGACACACACCGCAGAGCACTGTGAGCGGCAGAATCGTCTTTGCGCGAAGAAGCAGCTTCTTCGTCTCCGGGAGCCGGAGAGAGCGGCAACTTGGCAAAGGTGATGAAACAAGCTGTACAACACTGCGATTGTGTGCGCAGCTTGCCAAGTGAGAGAAAACAGTACCTGACCACTCTCCTGCCTTTTCTATTCACATGAACATTCGATTGCAAGCTGTTTTGGACAACTTTCTTTCTCTTCTTGCAAAACACTCGGCAGACCTCCGTGCAGCCTCTAGAACACGATGGGAGATGTTTTTTGTGCTGGCACAGTTTCTCCTTGCCAGACAGAGTGGAAAAGCTTTTTGCTAAGATGTAGACGAGAAGAGAGGCTAAAGACGAAGGTACGGTGCTCTGCAGAGCTAAACACTGCTCCCGGGACTCTTTCGGCAGAAGACACACACTGCAGAGCACTGTGAGCGGCAGAATCGTCTTTGCGCGAAGAAGCAGCTTCTTCGTCTCCGGGAGCCGGAGAGAGCGGCAACTTGGCAAAGGTGATGAAACAAGCTGTACAACACTGCGATTGTGTGCGCAGCTTGCCAAGTGAGAGAAAAGAGTACCTGACCACTCTCCTGCCTTTTCTATTCACATGAACATTCGATTGCAAGCTGTTTTGGACAACTTTCTTTCTCTTCTTGCAAAACACTCGGCAGACGTCCGTGCAGCCTCTAGAACACGATGGGAGATGGTTTCTGTGCTGGCACAGTTTCTCCTTGCCAGACAGAGTGGAAAAGCTTTTTGCTAAGATGTAGACGAGAAGAGAGGCTAAAGACGAAGGTACGGTGCTCTGCAGAGCTAGACACCGCTCCCGGGACTCTTTCGGCAGAAGACACACACTGCAGAGCACTGTGAGCGGCAGAATCGTCTTTGCGCGAAGAAGCAGCTTCTTCGTCTCCGGGAGCCGGAGAGAGCGGCAACTTGGCAAAGGTGATGAAACAAGCTGTACAACACTGCGATTGTGTGCACAGCTTGCCAACAGAGAGAAAACAGTACCTGACCACTCTCCTGCCTTTTCTATTCACATGAACATTCGATTGCAAACTGTTTTGGACAACTTTCTTTCTCTTCTTGCAAAACACTCGGCAGACCTCCGTGCAGCCTCTAGAACACGATGGGAGATGTTTTCTGTGCTGGCACAGTTTCTCCTTGCCAGACAGAGTGGAAAAGCTTTTTGCTAAGATGTAGACGAGAAGAGAGGCTAAAGACGAAGGTACGGTGCTCTGCAGAGCTAGACACCGCTCCCGGGCCTCTTTCGGCAGAAGACACACACCGCAGAGCACTGTGAGCGGCAGAATCGTCTTTGCGCGAAGAAGCAGCTTCTTCGTCTCCGGGAGCCGGAGAGAGCGGCAACTTGGCAAAGGTGATGAAACAAGCTGTACAACACTGCGATTGTGTGCGCAGCTTGCCAACTGAGAGAAAACAGTACCTGACCACTCTCCTGCCTTTTCTATTCACATGAACATTCGATTGCAAGCTGTTTTGGACAACTTTCTTTCTCTTCTTGCAAAACACTCGGCAGACCTCCGTGCAGCCTCTAGAACACGATGGGAGATGTTTTCTGTGCTGGCACAGTTTCTCCTTGCCAGACAGAGTGGAAAAGCTTTTTGCTAAGATGTAGACGAGAAGAGAGGCTAAAGACAAAGGTACGGTGCTCTGCAGAGCTAGACACCGCTCCCGGGACTCTTTCGGCAGAAGACACACACCGCAGAGCACTGTGAGCGGCAGAATCGTCTTTGCGCGAAGAAGCAGCTTCTTCGTCTCCGGGAGCCGGAGAGAGCGGCAACTTCGCAAAGGTGATGAAACAAGCTGTACAACACTGCGATTGTGTGCGCAGCTTGCCAACTGAGAGAAAACAGTACCTGACCACTCTCCTGCCTTTTCTATTCACATGAACATTCGATTGCAAGCTGTTTTGGACAACTTTCTTTCTCTTCTTGCAAAACACTCGGCAGACGTCCGTGCAGCCTCTAGAACACGATGGGAGATGTTTTCTGTGCTGGCACAGTTTCTCCTTGCCAGACAGAGTGGAAAAGCTTTTTGCTAAGATGTAGACGAGAAGAGAGGCTAAAGACGAAGGTACGGTGCTCTGCAGATCTAAACACTGCTCCCGGGCCTCTTTCGGCAGAAGACACACACTGCAGAGCACTGTGAACGGCAGAATCGTCTTTGCGCGAAGAAGCAGCTTCTTCGTCTCCGGGAGCCGGAGAGAGCGGCAACTTGGCAAAGGTGATGAAACAAGCTGTACAACACTGCGATTGTGTGCGCAGCTTGCCAACTGAGAGAAAACAGTACCTGACCGCTCTCCTGCCTTTTCTATTCACATGAACATTCGATTGCAAGCTGTTTTGGACAACTTTCTTTCTCTTCTTGCAAAACACTCGGCAGACCTCCGTGCAGCCTCTAGAACACGATGGGAGATGTTTTCTGTGCTGGCACAGTTTCTCCTTGCCAGACAGAGTGGAAAAGCTTTTTGCTAAGATGTAGACGAGAAGAGAGGCTAAAGACGAAGGTACGGTGCTCTGCAGAGCTAAGCACCGCTCCCGGGACTCTTTCGGCAGAAGACACACACTGCAGAGCACTGTGAGCGGCAGAATCGTCTTTGCGCGAAGAAGCAGCTTCTTCGTCTCCGGGAGCCGGAGAGAGCGGCAACTTCGCAAAGGTGATGAAACAAGCTGTACAACACTGCGATTGTGTGCGCAGCTTGCCAACTGAGAGAAAACAGTACCTGACCACTCTCCTGCCTTTTCTATTCACATGAACATTCGATTGCAAGCTGTTTTGGACAACTTTCTTTCTCTTCTTGCAAAACACTCGGCAGACCTCCGTGCAGCCTCTAGAACACGATGGGAGATGTTTTCTGTGCTGGCACAGTTTCTCCTTGCCAGACAGAGTGGAAAAGCTTTTTGCTAAGATGTAGACGAGAAGAGAGGCTAAAGACGAAGGTACGGTGCTCTGCAGAGCTAAGCACCGCTCCCGGGACTCTTTCGGCAGAAGACACACACTGCAGAGCACTGTGAGCGGCAGAATCGTCTTTGCGCGAAGAAGCAGCTTCTTCGTCTCCGGGAGCCGGAGAGAGCGGCAACTTCGCAAAGGTGATGAAACAAGCTGTACAACACTGCGATTGCGTGCGCAGCTTGCCAACTGAGAGAAAACAGTACCTGACCACTCTCCTGCCTTTTCTATTCACATGAACATTCGATTGCAAGCTGTTTTGGACAACTTTCTTTCTCTTCTTGCAAAACATTCGGCAGACCTCCGCGCAGCCTCTAGAACACGATGGGAGATGTTTTCTGTGCTGGCACAGTTTCTCCTTGCCAGACAGAGTGGAAAAGCTTTTTGCTAAGATGTAGACGAGAAGAGAGGCTAAAGACGAAATTACGGTGCTCTGCAGACCTACGCACCGCTCCCGGGACTCTTTCGGCAGAAGACACACACTGCAGAGCACTGTGAGCGGCAGAATCGTCTTTGCGCGAAGAAGCAGCTTCTTCGTCTCCGGGAGCCGGAGAGAGCGGCAACTTGGCAAAGGTGATGAAACAAGCTGTACAACACTGCGATTGTGTGGGCAGCTTGCCAACTGAGAGAAAACAGTACCTGACCACTCTCCTGCCTTTTCTATTCACATGAACATTCGATTGCAAACTGTTTTGGACAACTTTCTTTCTCTTCTTGCAAAACACTCGGCAGACCTCCGTGCAGCCTCTAGAACACGATGGGAGATGTTTTGTGTGCTGGCACAGTTTCTCCTTGCCAGACAGAGTGGAAAAGCTTTTTGCTAAGATGTAGACGAGAAGAGAGGCTAAAGACGAAGGTACGGTGCTCTGCAGAGCTAAGCACCGCTCCCGGGACTCTTTCGGCAGAAGACACACACTGCAGAGCACTGTGAGCGGCAGAATCGTCTTTGCGCGAAGAAGCAGCTTCTTCGTCTCCGGGAGCCGGAGAGAGCGGCAACTTGGCAAAGGTGATGAAACAAGCTGTACAACACTGCGATTGTGTGCGCAGCTTGCCAAGTGAGAGAAAACAGTACCTGACCACTCTCCTGCCTTTTCTATTCACATGAACATTCGATTGCAAGCTGTTTTGGACAACTTTCTTTCTCTTCTTGCAAAACACTCGGCAGACCTCCGTGCAGCCTCTAGAACACGATGGGAGATGTTTTCTGTGCTGGCACAGTTTCTCCTTGCCAGACAGAGTGGAAAAGCTTTTTGCTAAGATGTAGACGAGAAGAGAGGCTAAAGACGAAGGTACGGTGCTCTGCAGAGCTAAACACTGCTCCCGGGACTCTTTCGGCAGAAGACACACACTGCAGAGCACTGTGAGCGGCAGAATCGTCTTTGCGCGAAGAAGCAGCTTCTTCGTCTCCGGGAGCCGGAGAGAGCGGCAACTTCGCAAAGGTGATGAAACAAGCTGTACAACACTGCGATTGTGTGCGCAGCTTGCCAACTGAGAGAAAACAGTACCTGACCACTCTCCTGCCTTTTCTATTCACATGAACATTCGATTGCAAGCTGTTTTGAGCAACTTTCTTTCTCTTCTTGCAAAACACTCGGCAGACCTCCGTGCAGCCTCTAGAACACGATGGGAGATGTTTTCTGTGCTGGCACAGTTTCTCCTTGCCAGACAGAGTGGAAAAGCTTTTTGCTAAGATGTAGACGAGAAGAGAGGCTAAAGACGAAGGTACGGTGCTCTGCAGAGCTAGACACCGCTCCCGGGACTCTTTCGGCAGAAGACACACACTGCAGAGCACTGTGAGCGGCAGAATCGTCTTTGCGCGAAGAAGCAGCTTCTTCGTCTCCGGGAGCCGGAGAGAGCGGCAACTTCGCAAAGGTGATGAAACAAGCTGTACAACACTGCGATTGTGTGCACAGCTTGCCAACTGAGAGAAAACAGTACCTGACCACTCTCCTGCCTTTTCTATTCACATGAACATTCGATTGCAAGCTGTTTTGGACAACTTTCTTTCTCTTCTTGCAAAACACTCGGCAGACCTCCGTGCAGCCTCTAGAACACGATGGGAGATGTTTTCTGTACTGGCACAGTTTCCCCTTGATAGACAGAGTGGAAAAGCTTTTTGCTAAGATGTAGACGAGAAGAGAGGCTAAAGACGAAGGTACGGTGCTCTGCAGAGCTAAGCAGCGCTCCCGGGACTCTTTCGGCAGAAGACACACACTGCAGAGCACTGTGAGCGGCAGAATCGTCTTTGCGCGAAGAAGCAGCTTCTTCGTCTCCGGGAGCCGGAGAGAGCGGCAACTTGGCAAAGGTGATGAAACAAGCTGTACAACACTGCGATTGTGTGCGCAGCTTGCCAACTGAGAGAAAACAGTACCTGACCACTCTCCTGCCTTTTCTATTCACATGAACATTCGATTGCAAGCTGTTTTGGACAACTTTCTTTCTCTTCTTGCAAAACACTCGGCAGACCTCCGTGCAGCCTCTAGAACACGATGGGAGATGTTTTGTGTGCTGGCACAGTTTCTCCTTGCCAGACAGAGTGGAAAAGCTTTTTGCTAAGATGTAGACGAGAAGAGAGGCTAAAGACGAAGGTACGGTGCTCTGCAGAGCTACGCACCGCTCCCGGGACTCTTTCGGCAGAAGACACACACTGCAGAGCACTGTGAGGGGCAGAATCGTCTTTGCGCGAAGAAGCAGCTTCTTCGTCTCCGGGAGCCGGAGAGAGCGGCAACTTGGCAAAGGTGATGAAACAAGCTGTACAACACTGCGATTGTGTGCACAGCTTGCCAACTGAGAGAAAACAGTACCTGACCACTCTCCTGCCTTTTCTATTCACATGAACATTCGATTGCAAACTGTTTTGGACAACTTTCTTTCTCTTCTTGCAAAACATTCGGTAGACCTCCGTGCAGCCTCTAGAACACGATGGGAGATGTTTTGTGTGCTGGCACAGTTTCTCCTTGCCAGACAGAGTGGAAAAGCTTTTTGCTAAGATGTAGACGAGAAGAGAGGCTAAAGACGAAGGTACGGTGCTCTGCAGAGCTAAGCACCGCTCCCGGGACTCTTTCGGCAGAAGACACACACTGCAGAGCACTGTGAGCGGCAGAATCGTCTTTGCGCGAAGAAGCAGCTTCTTCGTCTCCGGGAGCCGGAGAGAGCGGCAACTTGGCAAAGGTGATGAAACAAGCTGTACAACACTGCGATTGTGTGCGCAGCTTGCCAACTGAGAGAAAACAGTACCTGACCACTCTCCTGCCTTTTCTATTCACATGAACATTCGATTGCAAGCTGTTTTGGACAACTTTCTTTCTCTTCTTGTAAAACACTCGGCAGACCTCCGTGCAGCCTCTAGAACACGATGGGAGATGTTTTCTGTGCTGGCACAGTTTCTCCTTGCCAGACAGAGTGGAAAAGCTTTTTGCGAAGATGTAGACGAGAAGAGAGGCTAAAGACGAAGGTACGGTGCTCTGCAGAGCTAAGCATCACTCCCGGGCCTCTTTCGGCAGAAGCCGCACACCGCAGAGCACTGTGAGCGGCAGAAGCGTCTTTGCGCGAAGAAGCAGCTTCTTCGTCTCCGGGAGCCGGAGAGAGCGGCAACTTGGCAAAGGTGATGAAACAAGCTGTACAACACTGCGATTGTGTGCGCAGCTTGCCAACTGAGAGAAAACAGTACCTGACCACTCTCCTCCTTTTCTATTCACATGAACATTCGATTGCAAGCTGTTTTGGACAACTTTCTTTCTCTTCTTGCAAAACACTCGGCACACCTCCGTGCAGCCTCTAGAACACGATGGGAGATGTTTTTTGTGCTGGCACAGTTTCTCCTTGCCAGACAGAGTGGAAAAGCTTTTTGCTAAGATGTAGACGAGAAGAGAGGCTAAAGACGAAGGTACGGTGCTCTGCAGAGCTGAGCACCGCTCCCGGACCACTTTCGGCAAAAGGCGCACACCGCAGAGCACTGTGAGCGGCAGAATCGTCTTTGCGCGAAGAAGCAGCTTCTTCGTCTCCGGGAGCCGGAGAGAGCGGCAACTTCGCAAAGGTGATGAAACAAGCTGTACAACACTGCGATTGTGTGCGCAGCTTGCCAACTGAGAGAAAACAGTACCTGACCACTCTCCTGCCTTTTCTATTCACATGAACATTCGATTGCAAGCTGTTTTGGACAACTTTCTTTCTCTTCTTGCAAAACACTCGGCAGACGTCCGTGCAGCCTCTAGAACACGATGGGAGATGTTTTCTGTGCTGGCACAGTTTCTCCTTGCCAGACAGAGTGGAAAAGCTTTTTGCTAAGATGTAGACGAGAAGAGAGGCTAAAGACGAAGGTACGGTGCTCTGCAGAGCTAAGCACCGCTCCCGGGACTCTTTCGGCAGAAGACACACACTGCAGAGCACTGTGAGCGGCAGAATCGTCTTTGCGCGAAGAAGCAGCTTCTTCGTCTCCGGGAGCCGGAGAGAGCGGCAACTTGGCAAAGGTGATGAAACAAGCTGTACAACACTGCGATTGTGTGCGCAGCTTGCCAACTGAGAGAAAACAGTACCTGACCACTCTCCTGCCTTTTCTATTCACATGAACATTCGATTGCAAGCTGTTTTGGACAACTTTCTTTCTCTTCTTGCAAAACACTCGGCAGACCTCCGTGCAGCCTCTAGAACACGATGGGAGATGTTTTTTGTGCTGGCACAGTTTCTCCTTGCCAGACAGAGTGGAAAAGCTTTTTGCTAAGATGTAGACGAGAAGAGAGGCTAAAGACGAAGGTACGGTGCTCTGCAGAGCTGAGCACCGCTCCCGGACCTCTTTCGGCAAAAGGCGCACACCGCAGAGCACTGTGAGCGGCAGAATCGTCTTTGCGCGAAGAAGCAGCTTCTTCGTCTCCGGGAGCCGGAGAGAGCGGCAACTTGGCAAAGGTGATGAAACAAGCTGTACAACACTGCGATTGTGTGCGCAGCTTGCCAACTGAGAGAAAACAGTACCTGACCACTCTCCTGCCTTTTCTATTCACATGAACATTCGATTGCAAGCTGTTTTGGACAACTTTCTTTCTCTTCTTGCAAAACACTCGGCAGACCTCCGTGCAGCCTCTAGAACACGATGGGAGATGTTTTTTGTGCTGGCACAGTTTCTCCTTGCCAGACAGAGTGGAAAAGCTTTTTGCTAAGATGTAGACGAGAAGAGAGGCTAAAGACGAAATTACGGTGCTCTGCAGACCTACGCACCGCTCCCGGGACTCTTTCGGCAGAAGACACACACTGCAGAGCACTGTGAGCGGCAGAATCGTCTTTGCGCGAAGAAGCAGCTTCTTCGTCTCCGGGAGCCGGAGAGAGCGGCAACTTGGCAAAGGTGATGAAACAAGCTGTACAACACTGCGATTGTGTGGGCAGCTTGCCAACTGAGAGAAAACAGTACCTGACCACTCTCCTGCCTTTTCTATTCACATGAACATTCGATTGCAAGCTGTTTTGGACAACTTTCTTTCTCTTCTTGCAAAACACTCGGCAGACCTCCGTGCAGCCTCTAGAACACGATGGGAGATGTTTTCTGTGCTGGCACAGTTTCTCCTTGCCAGACAGAGTGGAAAAGCTTTTTGCTAAGATGTAGACGAGAAGAGAGGCTAAAGACGAAGGTACGGTGCTCTGCAGAGCTAAGCACCGCTCCCGGGACTCTTTCGGCAGAAGACACACACTGCAGAGCACTGTGAGCGGCAGAATCGTCTTTGCGCGAAGAAGCAGCTTCTTCGTCTCCGGGAGCCGGAGAGAGCGGCAACTTGGCAAAGGTGATGAAACAAGCTGTACAACACTGCGATTGTGTGCGCAGCTTGCCAAGTGAGAGAAAACAGTACCTGACCACTCTCCTGCCTTTTCTATTCACATGAACATTCGATTGCAAGCTGTTTTGGACAACTTTCTTTCTCTTCTTGCAAAACACTCGGCAGACCTCCGTGCAGCCTCTAGAACACGATGGGAGATGTTTTCTGTGCTGGCACAGTTTCTCCTTGCCAGACAGAGTGGAAAAGCTTTTTGCTAAGATGTAGACGAGAAGAGAGGCTAAAGACGAAGGTACGGTGCTCTGCAGAGCTAAACACTGCTCCCGGGACTCTTTCGGCAGAAGACACACACTGCAGAGCACTGTGAGCGGCAGAATCGTCTTTGCGCGAAGAAGCAGCTTCTTCGTCTCCGGGAGCCGGAGAGAGCGGCAACTTCGCAAAGGTGATGAAACAAGCTGTACAACACTGCGATTGTGTGCGCAGCTTGCCAACTGAGAGAAAACAGTACCTGACCACTCTCCTGCCTTTTCTATTCACATGAACATTCGATTGCAAGCTGTTTTGAGCAACTTTCTTTCTCTTCTTGCAAAACACTCGGCAGACCTCCGTGCAGCCTCTAGAACACGATGGGAGATGTTTTCTGTGCTGGCACAGTTTCTCCTTGCCAGACAGAGTGGAAAAGCTTTTTGCTAAGATGTAGACGAGAAGAGAGGCTAAAGACGAAGGTACGGTGCTCTGCAGAGCTAGACACCGCTCCCGGGACTCTTTCGGCAGAAGACACACACTGCAGAGCACTGTGAGCGGCAGAATCGTCTTTGCGCGAAGAAGCAGCTTCTTCGTCTCCGGGAGCCGGAGAGAGCGGCAACTTGGCAAAGGTGATGAAACAAGCTGTACAACACTGCGATTGTGTGCACAGCTTGCCAACTGAGAGAAAACAGTACCTGACCACTCTCCTGCCTTTTCTATTCACATGAACATTCGATTGCAAGCTGTTTTGGACAACTTTCTTTCTCTTCTTGTAAAACACTCGGCAGACCTCCGTGCAGCCTCTAGAACACGATGGGAGATGTTTTCTGTACTGGCACAGTTTCCCCTTGATAGACAGAGTGGAAAAGCTTTTTGCTAAGATGTAGACGAGAAGAGAGGCTAAAGACGAAGGTACGGTGCTCTGCAGAGCTAAGCAGCGCTCCCGGGACTCTTTCGGCAGAAGACACACACTGCAGAGCACTGTGAGCGGCAGAATCGTCTTTGCGCGAAGAAGCAGCTTCTTCGTCTCCGGGAGCCGGAGAGAGCGGCAACTTGGCAAAGGTGATGAAACAAGCTGTACAACACTGCGATTGTGTGCGCAGCTTGCCAACTGAGAGAAAACTGTACCTGACCACTCTCCTGCCTTTTCTATTCACATGAACATTCGATTGCAAGCTGTTTTGGACAACTTTCTTTCTCTTCTTGCAAAACACTCGGCAGACCTCCGTGCAGCCTCTAGAACACGATGGGAGATGTTTTGTGTGCTGGCACAGTTTCTCCTTGCCAGACAGAGTGGAAAAGCTTTTTGCTAAGATGTAGACGAGAAGAGAGGCTAAAGACGAAGGTACGGTGCTCTGCAGAGCTACGCACCGCTCCCGGGACTCTTTCGGCAGAAGACACACACTGCAGAGCACTGTGAGCGGCAGAATCGTCTTTGCGCGAAGAAGCAGCTTCTTCGTCTCCGGGAGCCGGAGAGAGCGGCAACTTGGCAAAGGTGATGAAACAAGCTGTACAACACTGCGATTGTGTGCACAGCTTGCCAACTGAGAGAAAACAGTACCTGACCACTCTCCTGCCTTTTCTATTCACATGAACATTCGATTGCAAACTGTTTTGGACAACTTTCTTTCTCTTCTTGCAAAACATTCGGTAGACCTCCGTGCAGCCTCTAGAACACGATGGGAGATGTTTTGTGTGCTGGCACAGTTTCTCCTTGCCAGACAGAGTGGAAAAGCTTTTTGCTAAGATGTAGACGAGAAGAGAGGCTAAAGACGAAGGTACGGTGCTCTGCAGAGCTAAGCATCACTCCCGGGCCTCTTTCGGCAGAAGCCGCACACCGCAGAGCACTGTGAGCGGCAGAAGCGTCTTTGCGCGAAGAAGCAGCTTCTTCGTCTCCGGGAGCCGGAGAGAGCGGCAACTTCGCAAAGGTGATGAAACAAGCTGTACAACACTGCGATTGTGTGCGCAGCTTGCCAACTGAGAGAAAACAGTACCTGACCACTCTCCTCCTTTTCTATTCACATGAACATTCGATTGCAAGCTGTTTTGGACAACTTTCTTTCTCTTCTTGCAAAACACTCGGCACACCTCCGTGCAGCCTCTAGAACACGATGGGAGATGTTTTTTGTGCTGGCACAGTTTCTCCTTGCCAGACAGAGTGGAAAAGCTTTTTGCTAAGATGTAGACGAGAAGAGAGGCTAAAGACGAAGGTACGGTGCTCTGCAGAGCTGAGCACCGCTCCCGGGACTCTTTCGGCAAAAGGCGCACACCGCAGAGCACTGTGAGCGGCAGAATCGTCTTTGCGCGAAGAAGCAGCTTCTTCGTCTCCGGGAGCCGGAGAGAGCGGCAACTTCGCAAAGGTGATGAAACAAGCTGTACAACACTGCGATTGTGTGCGCAGCTTGCCAACTGAGAGAAAACAGTACCTGACCACTCTCCTGCCTTTTCTATTCACATGAACATTCGATTGCAAGCTGTTTTGGACAACTTTCTTTCTCTTCTTGCAAAACACTCGGCAGACGTCCGTGCAGCCTCTAGAACACGATGGGAGATGTTTTCTGTGCTGGCACAGTTTCTCCTTGCCAGACAGAGTGGAAAAGCTTTTTGCTAAGATGTAGACGAGAAGAGAGGCTAAAGACGAAGGTACGGTGCTCTGCAGAGCTAAGCACCGCTCCCGGGACTCTTTCGGCAGAAGACACACACTGCAGAGCACTGTGAGCGGCAGAATCGTCTTTGCGCGAAGAAGCAGCTTCTTCGTCTCCGGGAGCCGGAGAGAGCGGCAACTTGGCAAAGGTGATGAAACAAGCTGTACAACACTGCGATTGTGTGCGCAGCTTGCCAACTGAGAGAAAACAGTACCTGACCACTCTCCTGCCTTTTCTATTCACATGAACATTCGATTGCAAGCTGTTTTGGACAACTTTCTTTCTCTTCTTGCAAAACACTCGGCAGACCTCCGTGCAGCCTCTAGAACACGATGGGAGATGTTTTTTGTGCTGGCACAGTTTCTCCTTGCCAGACAGAGTGGAAAAGCTTTTTGCTAAGATGTAGACGAGAAGAGAGGCTAAAGACGAAGGTACGGTGCTCTGCAGAGCTAAGCACTGCTCCCGGGACTCTTTCGGCAGAAGACACACACTGCAGAGCACTGTGAACGGCAGAATTGTCTTTGCGCGAAGAAGCAGCTTCTTCGTCTCCGGGAGCCGGAGAGAGCGGCAACTTGGCAAAGGTGATGAAACAAGCTGTACAACACTGCGATTGTGTGCGCAGCTTGCCAACTGAGAGAAAACTGTACCTGACCACTCTCCTGCCTTTTCTATTCACATGAACATTCGATTGCAAGCTGTTTTGGACAACTTTCTTTCTCTTCTTGCAAAACACTCGGCAGACCTCCGTGCAGCCTCTAGAACACGATGGGAGATGTTTTCTGTGCTGGCACAGTTTCTCCTTGCCAGACAGAGTGGAAAAGCTTTTTGCTAAGATGTAGACGAGAAGAGAGGCTAAAGACGAAGGTACGGTGCTCTGCAGAGCTAAGCACTGCTCCCGGGACTCTTTCGGCAGAAGACACACACTGCAGAGCACTGTGAACGGCAGAATCGTCTTTGCGCGAAGAAGCAGCTTCTTCGTCTCCGGGAGCCGGAGAGAGCGGCAACTTGGCAAAGGTGATGAAACAAGCTGTACAACACTGCGATTGTGTGCGCAGCTTGCCAACTGAGAGAAAACAGTACCTGACCACTCTCCTGCCTTTTCTATTCACATGAACATTCGATTGCAAGCTGTTTTGGACAACTTTCTTTCTCTTCTTGCAAAACACTCGGCAGACCTCCGTGCAGCCTCTAGAACACGATGGGAGATGTTTTCTGTGCTGGCACAGTTTCTCCTTGCCAGACAGAGTGGAAAAGCTTTTTGCTAAGATGTAGACGAGAAGAGAGGCTAAAGACGAAGGTACGGTGCTCTGCAGAGCTAAGCATCACTCCCGGGCCTCTTTCGGCAGAAGCCGCACACCGCAGAGCACTGTGAGCGGCAGAAGCGTCTTTGCGCGAAGAAGCAGCTTCTTCGTCTCCGGGAGCCGGAGAGAGCGGCAACTTCGCAAAGGTGATGAAACAAGCTGTACAACACTGCGATTGTGTGCGCAGCTTGCCAACTGAGAGAAAACAGTACCTGACCACTCTCCTCCTTTTCTATTCACATGAACATTCGATTGCAAGCTGTTTTGGACAACTTTCTTTCTCTTCTTGCAAAACACTCGGCACACCTCCGTGCAGCCTCTAGAACACGATGGGAGATGTTTTTTGTGCTGGCACAGTTTCTCCTTGCCAGACAGAGTGGAAAAGCTTTTTGCTAAGATGTAGACGAGAAGAGAGGCTAAAGACGAAGGTACGGTGCTCTGCAGAGCTGAGCACCGCTCCCGGACCACTTTCGGCAAAAGGCGCACACCGCAGAGCACTGTGAGCGGCAGAATCGTCTTTGCGCGAAGAAGCAGCTTCTTCGTCTCCGGGAGCCGGAGAGAGCGGCAACTTCGCAAAGGTGATGAAACAAGCTGTACAACACTGCGATTGTGTGCGCAGCTTGCCAACTGAGAGAAAACAGTACCTGACCACTCTCCTGCCTTTTCTATTCACATGAACATTCGATTGCAAGCTGTTTTGGACAACTTTCTTTCTCTTCTTGCAAAACACTCGGCAGACGTCCGTGCAGCCTCTAGAACACGATGGGAGATGTTTTCTGTGCTGGCACAGTTTCTCCTTGCCAGACAGAGTGGAAAAGCTTTTTGCTAAGATGTAGACGAGAAGAGAGGCTAAAGACGAAGGTACGGTGCTCTGCAGAGCTAAGCACCGCTCCCGGGACTCTTTCGGCAGAAGACACACACTGCAGAGCACTGTGAGCGGCAGAATCGTCTTTGCGCGAAGAAGCAGCTTCTTCGTCTCCGGGAGCCGGAGAGAGCGGCAACTTGGCAAAGGTGATGAAACAAGCTGTACAACACTGCGATTGTGTGCGCAGCTTGCCAACTGAGAGAAAACAGTACCTGACCACTCTCCTGCCTTTTCTATTCACATGAACATTCGATTGCAAGCTGTTTTGGACAACTTTCTTTCTCTTCTTGCAAAACACTCGGCAGACCTCCGTGCAGCCTCTAGAACACGATGGGAGATGTTTTTTGTGCTGGCACAGTTTCTCCTTGCCAGACAGAGTGGAAAAGCTTTTTGCTAAGATGTAGACGAGAAGAGAGGCTAAAGACGAAGGTACGGTGCTCTGCAGAGCTGAGCACCGCTCCCGGACCTCTTTCGGCAAAAGGCGCACACCGCAGAGCACTGTGAGCGGCAGAATCGTCTTTGCGCGAAGAAGCAGCTTCTTCGTCTCCGGGAGCCGGAGAGAGCGGCAACTTCGCAAAGGTGATGAAACAAGCTGTACAACACTGCGATTGTGTGCGCAGCTTGCCAACTGAGAGAAAACAGTACCTGACCACTCTCCTGCCTTTTCTATTCACATGAACATTCGATTGCAAGCTGTTTTGGACAACTTTCTTTCTCTTCTTGCAAAACACTCGGCAGACCTCCGTGCAGCCTCTAGAACACGATGGGAGATGTTTTCTGTGCTGGCACAGTTTCTCCTTGCCAGACAGAGTGGAAAAGCTTTTTGCTAAGATGTAGACGAGAAGAGAGGCTAAAGACGAAGGTACGGTGCTCTGCAGAGCTAAGCACTGCTCCCGGGACTCTTTCGGCAGAAGACACACACTGCAGAGCACTGTGAACGGCAGAATCGTCTTTGCGCGAAGAAGCAGCTTCTTCGTCTCCGGGAGCCGGAGAGAGCGGCAACTTGGCAAAGGTGATGAAACAAGCTGTACAACACTGCGATTGTGTGCGCAGCTTGCCAACTCAGAGAAAACAGTACCTGACCACTCTCCTGCCTTTTCTATTCACATGAACATTCGATTGCAAGCTGTTTTGGACAACTTTCTTTCTCTTCTTGCAAAACACTCGGCAGACCTCCGTGCAGCCTCTAGAACACGATGGGAGATGTTTTCTGTGCTGGCACAGTTTCTCCTTGCCAGACAGAGTGGAAAAGCTTTTTGCTAAGATGTAGACGAGAAGAGAGGCTAAAGACGAAGGTACGGTGCTCTGCAGAGCTAAGCATCCCTCCCGGGCCTCTTTCGGCAGAAGCCGCACACCGCAGAGCACTGTGAGCGGCAGAAGCGTCTTTGCGCGAAGAAGCAGCTTCTTCGTCTCCGGGAGCCGGAGAGAGCGGCAACTTCGCAAAGGTGATGAAACAAGCTGTACAACACTGCGATTGTGTGCGCAGCTTGCCAACTGAGAGAAAACAGTACCTGACCACTCTCCTCCTTTTCTATTCACATGAACATTCGATTGCAAGCTGTTTTGGACAACTTTCTTTCTCTTCTTGCAAAACACTCGGCAGACCTCCGTGCAGCCTCTAGAAAACGATGGGAGATGTTTTTTGTGCTGGCACAGTTTCTCCTTGCCAGACAGAGTGGAAAAGCTTTTTGCTAAGATGTAGACGAGAAGAGAGGCTAAAGACGAAGGTACGGTGCTCTGCAGAGCTGAGCACCGCTCCCGGACCTCTTTCGGCAAAAGGCGCACACCGCAGAGCACTGTGAGCGGCAGAATCGTCTTTGCGCGAAGAAGCAGCTTCTTCGTCTCCGGGAGCCGGAGAGAGCGGCAACTTCGCAAAGGTGATGAAACAAGCTGTACAACACTGCGATTGTGTGCGCAGCTTGCCAACTGAGAGAAAACAGTACCTGACCACTCTCCTGCCTTTTCTATTCACATGAACATTCGATTGCAAGCTGTTTTGGACAACTTTCTTTCTCTTCTTGCAAAACACTCGGCACACCTCCGTGCAGCCTCTAGAACACGATGGGAGATGTTTTCTGTGCTGGCACAGTTTCTCCGTGCCAGACAGAGTGGAAAAGCTTTTTGCTAAGATGTAGACGAGAAGAGAGGCTAAAGACGAAGGTACGGTGCTCTGCAGAGCTAAGCATCACTCCCGGGCCTCTTTCGGCAGAAGCCGCACACCGCAGAGCACTGTGAGCGGCAGAAGCGTCTTTGCGCGAAGAAGCAGCTTCTTCGTCTCCGGGAGCCGGAGAGAGCGGCAACTTGGCAAAGGTGATGAAACAAGCTGTACAACACTGCGATTGTGTGCACAGCTTGCCAACTGAGAGAAAACAGTACCTGACCACTCTCCTGCCTTTTCTATTCACATGAACATTCGATTGCAAGCTGTTTTGGACAACTTTCTTTCTCTTCTTGTAAAACACTCGGCAGACCTCCGTGCAGCCTCTAGAACACGATGGGAGATGTTTTCTGTACTGGCACAGTTTCCCCTTGATAGACAGAGTGGAAAAGCTTTTTGCTAAGATGTAGACGAGAAGAGAGGCTAAAGACGAAGGTACGGTGCTCTGCAGAGCTAAGCATCGCTCCCGGGACTCTTTCGGCAGAAGACACACACTGCAGAGCACTGTGAGCGGCAGAATCGTCTTTGCGCGAAGAAGCAGCTTCTTCGTCTCCGGGAGCCGGAGAGAGCGGCAACTTGGCAAAGGTGATGAAACAAGCTGTACAACACTGCGATTGTGTGCGCAGCTTGCCAACTGAGAGAAAACAGTACCTGACCACTCTCCTGCCTTTTCTATTCACATGAACATTCGATTGCAAGCTGTTTTGGACAACTTTCTTTCTCTTCTTGCAAAACACTCGGCAGACCTCCGTGCAGCCTCTAGAACACGATGGGAGATGTTTTGTGTGCTGGCACAGTTTCTCCTTGCCAGACAGAGTGGAAAAGCTTTTTGCTAAGATGTAGACGAGAAGAGAGGCTAAAGACGAAGGTACGGTGCTCTGCAGAGCTACGCACCGCTCCCGGGACTCTTTCGGCAGAAGACACACACTGCAGAGCACTGTGAGCGGCAGAATCGTCTTTGCGCGAAGAAGCAGCTTCTTCGTCTCCGGGAGCCGGAGAGAGCGGCAACTTGGCAAAGGTGATGAAACAAGCTGTACAACACTGCGATTGTGTGCACAGCTTGCCAACTGAGAGAAAACAGTACCTGACCACTCTCCTGCCTTTTCTATTCACATGAACATTCGATTGCAAACTGTTTTGGACAACTTTCTTTCTCTTCTTGCAAAACATTCGGTAGACCTCCGTGCAGCCTCTAGAACACGATGGGAGATGTTTTGTGTGCTGGCACAGTTTCTCCTTGCCAGACAGAGTGGAAAAGCTTTTTGCTAAGATGTAGACGAGAAGAGAGGCTAAAGACGAAGGTACGGTGCTCTGCAGAGCTACGCACCGCTCCCGGGACTCTTTCGGCAGAAGACACACACTGCAGAGCACTGTGAGCGGCAGAATCGTCTTTGCGCGAAGAAGCAGCTTCTTCGTCTCCGGGAGCCGGAGAGAGCGGCAACTTGGCAAAGGTGATGAAACAAGCTGTACAACACTGCGATTGTGTGCGCAGCTTGCCAACTGAGAGAAAACAGTACCTGACCACTCTCCTGCCTTTTCTATTCACATGAACATTCGATTGCAAGCTGTTTTGGACAACTTTCTTTCTCTTCTTGCAAAACACTCGGCAGACGTCCGTGCAGCCTCTAGAACACGATGGGAGATGTTTTCTGTGCTGGCACAGTTTCTCCTTGCCAGACAGAGTGGAAAAGCTTTTTGCTAAGATGTAGACGAGAAGAGAGGCTAAAGACGAAGGTACGGTGCTCTGCAGAGCTAAGCATCACTCCCGGGCCTCTTTCGGCAGAAGCCGCACACCGCAGAGCACTGTGAGCGGCAGAAGCGTCTTTGCGCGAAGAAGCAGCTTCTTCGTCTCCGGGAGCCGGAGAGAGCGGCAACTTCGCAAAGGTGATGAAACAAGCTGTACAACACTGCGATTGTGTGCGCAGCTTGCCAACTGAGAGAAAACAGTACCTGACCACTCTCCTCCTTTTCTATTCACATGAACATTCGATTGCAAGCTGTTTTGGACAACTTTCTTTCTCTTCTTGCAAAACACTCGGCAGACCTCCGTGCAGCCTCTAGAACACGATGGGAGATGTTTTTTGTGCTGGCACAGTTTCTCCTTGCCAGACAGAGTGGAAAAGCTTTTTGCTAAGATGTAGACGAGAAGAGAGGCTAAAGACGAAGGTACGGTGCTCTGCAGAGCTGAGCACCGCTCCCGGACCTCTTTCGGCAAAAGGCGCACACCGCAGAGCACTGTGAGCGGCAGAATCGTCTTTGCGCGAAGAAGCAGCTTCTTCGTCTCCGGGAGCCGGAGAGAGCGGCAACTTCGCAAAGGTGATGAAACAAGCTGTACAACACTGCGATTGTGTGCGCAGCTTGCCAACTGAGAGAAAACAGTACCTGACCACTCTCCTGCCTTTTCTATTCACATGAACATTCGATTGCAAGCTGTTTTGGACAACTTTCTTTCTCTTCTTGCAAAACACTCGGCAGACGTCCGTGCAGCCTCTAGAACACGATGGGAGATGTTTTCTGTGCTGGCACAGTTTCTCCTTGCCAGACAGAGTGGAAAAGCTTTTTGCTAAGATGTAGACGAGAAGAGAGGCTAAAGACGAAGGTACGGTGCTCTGCAGAGCTAAGCACCGCTCCCGGGCCTCTTTCGGCAGAAGACACACACTGCAGAGCACTGTGAACGGCAGAATCGTCTTTGCGCGAAGAAGCAGCTTCTTCGTCTCCGGGAGCCGGAGAGAGCGGCAACTTGGCAAAGGTGATGAAACAAGCTGTACAACACTGCGATTGTGTGCGCAGCTTGCCAACTGAGAGAAAACAGTACCTGACCACTCTCCTGCCTTTTCTATTCACATGAACATTCGATTGCAAGCTGTTTTGGACAACTTTCTTTCTCTTCTTGCAAAACATTCGGCAGACCTCCGTGCAGCCTCTAGAACACGATGGGAGATGTTTTTTGTGCTGGCACAGTTTCTCCTTGCCAGACAGAGTGGAAAAGCTTTTTGCTAAGATGTAGACGAGAAGAGAGGCTAAAGACGAAGGTACGGTGCTCTGCAGAGCTAAGCACCGCTCCCGGGACTCTTTCGGCAGAAGACACACACTGCAGAGCACTGTGAGCGGCAGAATCGTCTTTGCGCGAAGAAGCAGCTTCTTCGTCTCCGGGAGCCGGAGAGAGCGGCAACTTGGCAAAGGTGATGAAACAAGCTGTACAACACTGCGATTGTGTGCGCAGCTTGCCAACTGAGAGAAAACAGTACCTGACCACTCTCCTGCCTTTTCTATTCACATGAACATTCGATTGCAAGCTGTTTTGGACAACTTTCTTTCTCTTCTTGCAAAACACTCGGCAGACGTCCGTGCAGCCTCTAGAACACGATGGGAGATGTTTTTTGTGCTGGCACAGTTTCTCCTTGCCAGACAGAGTGGAAAAGCTTTTTGCTAAGATGTAGACGAGAAGAGAGGCTAAAGACGAAGGTACGGTGCTCTGCAGAGCTGAGCACCGCTCCCGGACCTCTTTCGGCAAAAGGCGCACACCGCAGAGCACTGTGAGCGGCAGAATCGTCTTTGCGCGAAGAAGCAGCTTCTTCGTCTCCGGGAGCCGGAGAGAGCGGCAACTTCGCAAAGGTGATGAAACAAGCTGTACAACACTGCGATTGTGTGCGCAGCTTGCCAACTGAGAGAAAACAGTACCCTACCACTCTCCTGCCTTTTCTATTCACATGAACATTCGATTGCAAGCTGTTTTGGACAACTTTCTTTCTCTTCTTGCAAAACACTCGGCAGACGTCCGTGCAGCCTCTAGAACACGATGGGAGATGTTTTTTGTTCTGGCACAGTTTCTCCTTGCCAGACAGAGTGGAAAAGCTTTTTGCTAAGATGTAGACGAGAAGAGAGGCTAAAGACGAAGGTACGGTGCTCTGCAGAGCTAAGCACTGCTCCCGGGACTCTTTCGGCAGAAGACACACACTGCAGAGCACTGTGAGCGGCAGAATCGTCTTTGCGCGAAGAAGCAGCTTCTTTGTCTCCGGGAGCCGGAGAGAGCGGCAACTTCGCAAAGGTGATGAAACAAGCTGTACAACACTGCGATTGTGTGCGCAGCTTGCCAACTGAGAGAAAACAGTACCTGACCACTCTCCTCCTTTTCTATTCACATGAACATTCGATTGCAAGCTGTTTTGGACAACTTTCTTTCTCTTCTTGCAAAACACTCGGCAGACCTCCGTGCAGCCTCTAGAAAACGATGGGAGATGTTTTTTGTGCTGGCACAGTTTCTCCTTGCCAGACAGAGTGGAAAAGCTTTTTGCTAAGATGTAGACGAGAAGAGAGGCTAAAGACGAAGGTACGGTGCTCTGCAGAGCTGAGCACCGCTCCCGGACCTCTTTCGGCAGAAGCCGCACACCGCAGAGCACTGTGAGCGGCAGAATCGTCTTTGCGCGAAGAAGCAGCTTCTTCGTCTCCGGGAGCCGGAGAGAGCGGCAACTTGGCAAAGGTGATGAAACAAGCTGTACAACACTGCGATTGTGTGCGCAGCTTGCCAACTGAGAGAAAACAGTACCTGACCACTCTCCTGCCTTTTCTATTCACATGAACATTCGATTGCAAGCTGTTTTGGACAACTTTCTTTCTCTTCTTGCAAAACACTCGGCACACCTCCGTGCAGCCTCTAGAACACGATGGGAGATGTTTTTTGTGCTGGCACAGTTTCTCCTTGCCAGACAGAGTGGAAAAGCTTTTTGCTAAGATGTAGACGAGAAGAGAGGCTAAAGACGAAGGTACGGTGCTCTGCAGAGCTAAACACTGCTCCCGGGACTCTTTCGGCAGAAGACACACACTGCAGAGCACTGTGAGCGGCAGAATCGTCTTTGCGCGAAGAAGCAGCTTCTTCGTCTCCGGGAGCCGGAGAGAGCGGCAACTTCGCAAAGGTGATGAAACAAGCTGTACAACACTGCGATTGTGTGCGCAGCTTGCCAACTGAGAGAAAACAGTACCTGACCACTCTCCTGCCTTTTCTATTCACATGAACATTCGATTGCAAGCTGTTTTGAGCAACTTTCTTTCTCTTCTTGCAAAACATTCGGCAGACCTCCGTGCAGCCTCTAGAACACGATGGGAGATGTTTTGTGTGCTGGCACAGTTTCTCCTTGCCAGACAGAGTGGAAAAGCTTTTTGCTAAGATGTAGACGAGAAGAGAGGCTAAAGACGAAGGTACGGTGCTCTGCAGAGCTACGCACCGCTCCCGGGACTCTTTCGGCAGAAGACACACACTGCAGAGCACTGTGAGCGGCAGAATCGTCTTTGCGCGAAGAAGCAGCTTCTTCGTCTCCGGGAGCCGGAGAGAGCGGCAACTTCGCAAAGGTGATGAAACAAGCTGTACAACACTGCGATTGTGTGCACAGCTTGCCAACTGAGAGAAAACAGTACCTGACCACTCTCCTGCCTTTTCTATTCACATGAACATTCGATTGCAAACTGTTTTGGACAACTTTCTTTCTCTTCTTGCAAAACATTCGGCAGACCTCCCTGCAGCCTCTAGAACACGATGGGAGATGTTTTGTGTGCTGGCACAGTTTCTCCTTGCCAGACAGAGTGGAAAAGCTTTTTGCTAAGATGTAGACGAGAAGAGAGGCTAAAGACGAAGGTACGGTGCTCTGCAGAGCTGAGCACCGCTCCCGGACCTCTTTCGGCAAAAGGCGCACACCGCAGAGCACTGTGAGCGGCAGAATCGTCTTTGCGCGAAGAAGCAGCTTCTTCGTCTCCGGGAGGCGGAGAGAGCGGCAACTTGGCAAAGGTGATGAAACAAGCTGTACAACACTGCGATTGTGTGCGCAGCTTGCCAACTGAGAGAAAACAGTACCTGACCACTCTCCTGCCTTTTCTATTCACATGAACATTCGATTGCAAGCTGTTTTGGACAACTTTCTTTCTCTTCTTGCAAAACACTCGGCAGACCTCCGTGCAGCCTCTAGAACACGATGGGAGATGTTTTCTGTGCTGGCACAGTTTCTCCTTGCCAGACAGAGTGGAAAAGCTTTTTGCTAAGATGTAGACGAGAAGAGAGGCTAAAGACGAAGGTACGGTGCTCTGCAGAGCTAAGCATCACTCCCGGGCCTCTTTCGGCAGAAGCCGCACACCGCAGAGCACTGTGAGCGGCAGAAGCGTCTTTGCGCGAAGAAGCAGCTTCTTCGTCTCCGGGAGCCGGAGAGAGCGGCAACTTCGCAAAGGTGATGAAACAAGCTGTACAACACTGCGATTGTGTGCGCAGCTTGCCAACTGAGAGAAAACAGTACCTGACCACTCTCCTCCTTTTCTATTCACATGAACATTCGATTGCAAGCTGTTTTGGACAACTTTCTTTCTCTTCTTGCAAAACACTCGGCACACCTCCGTGAAGCCTCTAGAACACGATGGGAGATGTTTTTTGTGCTGGCACAGTTTCTCCTTGCCAGACAGAGTGGAAAAGCTTTTTGCTAAGATGTAGACGAGAAGAGAGGCTAAAGACGAAGGTACGGTGCTCTGCAGAGCTGAGCACCGCTCCCGGACCTCTTTCGGCAAAAGGCGCACACCGCAGAGCACTGTGAGCGGCAGAATCGTCTTTGCGCGAAGAAGCAGCTTCTTCGTCTCCGGGAGCCGGAGAGAGCGGCAACTTGGCAAAGGTGATGAAACAAGCTGTACAACACTGCGATTGTGTGCGCAGCTTGCCAACTGAGAGAAAACAGTACCTGACCACTCTCCTGCCTTTTCTATTCACATGAACATTCGATTGCAAGCTGTTTTGGACAACTTTCTTTCTCTTCTTGCAAAACACTCGGCAGACGTCCGTGCAGCCTCTAGAACACGATGGGAGATGTTTTCTGTGCTGGCACAGTTTCTCCTTGCCAGACAGAGTGGAAAAGCTTTTTGCTAAGATGTAGACGAGAAGAGAGGCTAAAGACGAAGGTACGGTGCTCTGCAGAGCTAAGCACCGCTCCCGGGCCTCTTTCGGCAGAAGACACACACTGCAGAGCACTGTGAACGGCAGAATCGTCTTTGCGCGAAGAAGCAGCTTCTTCGTCTCCGGGAGCCGGAGAGAGCGGCAACTTCGCAAAGGTGATGAAACAAGCTGTACAACACTGCGATTGTGTGCGCAGCTTGCCAACTGAGAGAAAACAGTACCTGACCACTCTCCTGCCTTTTCTATTCACATGAACATTCGATTGCAAGCTGTTTTGGACAACTTTCTTTCTCTTCTTGCAAAACATTCGGCAGACCTCCGTGCAGCCTCTAGAACACGATGGGAGATGTTTTCTGTGCTGGCACAGTTTCTCCTTGCCAGACAGAGTGGAAAAGCTTTTTGCTAAGATGTAGACGAGAAGAGAGGCTAAAGACGAAGGTACGGTGCTCTGCAGAGCTAGACACCGCTCCCGGGACTCTTTCGGCAGAAGACACACACTGCAGAGCACTGTGAGCGGCAGAATCGTCTTTGCGCGAAGAAGCAGCTTCTTCGTCTCCGGGAGCCGGAGAGAGCGGCAACTTCGCAAAGGTGATGAAACAAGCTGTACAACACTGCGATTGTGTGCGCAGCTTGCCAACTGAGAGAAAACAGTACCTGACCACTCTCCTGCCTTTTCTATTCACATGAACATTCGATTGCAAGCTGTTTTGGACAACTTTCTTTCTCTTCTTGCAAAACACTCGGCAGACGTCCGTGCAGCCTCTAGAACACGATGGGAGATGTTTTCTGTGCTGGCACAGTTTCTCCTTGCCAGACAGAGTGGAAAAGCTTTTTGCTAAGATGTAGACGAGAAGAGAGGCTAAAGACGAAGGTACGGTGCTCTGCAGAGCTAAGCATCACTCCCGGGCCTCTTTCGGCAGAAGCCGCACACCGCAGAGCACTGTGAGCGGCAGAAGCGTCTTTGCGCGAAAAAGCAGCTTCTTCGTCTCCGGGAGCCGGAGAGAGCGGCAACTTGGCAAAGGTGATGAAACAAGCTGTACAACACTGCGATTGTGTGCGCAGCTTGCCAACTGAGAGAAAACAGTACCTGACCACTCTCCTCCTTTTCTATTCACATGAACATTCGATTGCAAGCTGTTTTGGACAACTTTCTTTCTCTTCTTGCAAAACACTCGGCAGACCTCCGTGCAGCCTCTAGAAAAAGATGGGGGATGTTTTTTGTGCTGGCACAGTTTCTCCTTGCCAGACAGAGTGGAAAAGCTTTTTGCTAAGATGTAGACGAGAAGAGAGGCTAAAGACGAAGGTACGGTGCTCTGCAGAGCTGAGCACCGCTCCCGGACCTCTTTCGGCAAAAGGCGCACACCGCAGAGCACTGTGAGCGGCAGAATCGTCTTTGCGCGAAGAAGCAGCTTCTTCGTCTCCGGGAGCCGGAGAGAGCGGCAACTTGGCAAAGGTGATGAAACAAGCTGTACAACACTGCGATTGTGTGCGCAGCTTGCCAACTGAGAGAAAACAGTACCTGACCACTCTCCTGCCTTTTCTATTCACATGAACATTCGATTGCAAGCTGTTTTGGACAACTTTCTTTCTCTTCTTGCAAAACACTCGGCACACCTCCGTGCAGCCTCTAGAACACGATGGGAGATGTTTTTTGTGCTGGCACAGTTTCTCCTTGCCAGACAGAGTGGAAAAGCTTTTTGCTAAGATGTAGACGAGAAGAGAGGCTAAAGACGAAGGTACGGTGCTCTGCAGAGCTAAGCACTGCTCCCGGGACTCTTTCGGCAGAAGACACACACTGCAGAGCACTGTGAGCGGCAGAATCGTCTTTGCGCGAAGAAGCAGCTTCTTCGTCTCCGGGAGCCGGAGAGAGCGGCAACTTGGCAAAGGTGATGAAACAAGCTGTACAACACTGCGATTGTGTGCGCAGCTTGCCAACTGAGACAAAACAGTACCTGACCACTCTCCTGCCTTTTCTATTCACATGAACATTCGATTGCAAGCTGTTTTGGACAACTTTCTTTCTCTTCTTGCAAAACACTCGGCAGACCTCCGCGCAGCCTCTAGAACACGATGGGAGATGTTTTTTGTGCTGGCACAGTTTCTCCTTGCCAGACAGAGTGGAAAAGCTTTTTGCTAAGATGTAGACGAGAAGAGAGGCTAAAGACGAAGGTACGGTGCTCTGCAGAGCTAGACACCGCTCCCGGGACTCTTTCAGCAGAAGACACACACTGCAGAGCACTGTGAGCGGCAGAATCATCTTTGCGCGAAGAAGCAGCTTCTTCGTCTCCGGGAGCCGGAGAGAGCGGCAACTTGGCAAAGGTGATGAAACAAGCTGTACAACACTGCGATTGTGTGCGCAGCTTGCCAACTGAGAGAAAACAGTACCTGACCACTCTCCTGCCTTTTCTATTCACATGAACATTCGATTGCAAGCTGTTTTGAGCAATTTTCTTTCTCTTCTTGTAAAACACTCGGAAGACCTCCGTGCAGCCTCTAGAACACGATGGGAGATGTTTTGTGTGCTGGCACAGTTTCTCCTTGCCAGACAGAGTGGAAAAGCTTTTTGCTAAGATGTAGACGAGAAGAGAGGCTAAAGACGAAGGTACGGTGCTCTGCAGAGCTAGACACCGCTCCCGGGACTCTTTCGGCAGAAGACACACACTGCAGAGCACTGTGAGCGGCAGAATCGTCTTTGCGCGAAGAAGCAGCTTCTTCGTCTCCGGGAGCCGGAGAGAGCGGCAACTTGGCAAAGGTGATGAAACAAGCTGTACAACACTGCGATTGTGTGCGCAGCTTGCCAACTGAGAGAAAACAGTACCTGACCACTCTCCTGCCTTTTCTATTCACATGAACATTCGATTGCAAGCTGTTTTGGACAACTTTCTTTCTCTTCTTGTAAAACACTCGGCAGACGTCCGTGCAGCCTCTAGAACACGATGGGAGATGTTTTCTGTGCTGGCACAGTTTCTCCTTGCCAGACAGAGTGGAAAAGCTTTTTGCTAAGATGTAGACGAGAAGAGAGGCTAAAGACGAAGCTACGGTGCTCTGCAGAGCTAAGCACTGCTCCCGGGACTCTTTCGGCAGAAGACACACACTGCAGAGCACTGTGAGCGGCAGAATCGTCTTTGCGCGAAGAAGCAGCTTCTTCGTCTCCGGGAGCCGGAGAGAGCGGCAACTTGGCAAAGGTGATGAAACAAGCTGTACAACACTGCGATTGTGTGCGCAGCTTGCCAACTGAGAGAAAACAGTACCTGACCACTCTCCTGCCTTTTCTATTCACATGAACATTCGATTGCAAGCTGTTTTGGACAACTTTCTTTCTCTTCTTGCAAAACATTCGGCAGACCTCCGTGCAGCCTCTAGAACACGATGGGAGATGTTTTGTGTGCTGGCACAGTTTCTCCTTGCCAGACAGAGTGGAAAAGCTTTTTGCTAAGATGTAGACGAGAAGAGAGGCTAAAGACGAAGGTACGGTGCTCTGCAGAGCTAGACACCGCTCCCGGGACTCTTTCGGCAGAAGACACACACTGCAGAGCCCTGTGAGCGGCAGAATCGTCTTTGCGCGAAGAAGCAGCTTCTTCGTCTCCGGGAGCCGGAGAGAGCGGCAACTTCGCAAAGGTGATGAAACAAGCTGTACAACACTGCGATTCTGTGCGCAGCTTGCCAACTGAGAGAAAACAGTACCTGTCAACTCTCCTGCCTTTTCTATTCACATGAACATTCGATTGCAAGCTGTTTTGGACAACTTTCTTTCTCTTCTTGTAAAACACTCGGCAGACCTCCGTGCAGCCTCTAGAACACGATGGGAGATGTTTTCTGTACTGGCACAGTTTCTCCTTGATAGACAGAGTGGAAAAGCTTTTTGCTAAGATGTAGACGAGAAGAGAGGCTAAAGACGAAGGTACGGTGCTCTGCAGAGCTAAGCATCGCTCCAGGGCCTCTTTCGGCAGAAGCCGCACACCGCAGAGCACTGTGAGCGGCAGAATCGTCTTTGCGCGAAGAAGCAGCTTCTTCGTCTCCGGGAGCCGGAGAGAGCGGCAACTTGGCAAAGGTGATGAAACAAGCTGTACAACACTGCGATTGTGTGCGCAGCTTGCCAACTGAGAGAAAACAGTACCTGACCACTCTCCTGCCTTTTCTATTCACATGAACATTCGATTGCAAGCTGTTTTGGACAACTTTCTTTCTCTTCTTGCAAAACACTCGGCACACCTCCGTGCAGCCTCTAGAACACGATGGGAGATGTTTTCTGTGCTGGCACAGTTTCTCCTTGCCAGACAGAGTGGAAAAGCTTTTTGCTAAGATGTAGACGAGAAGAGAGGCTAAAGACGAAGGTACGGTGCTCTGCAGAGCTACGCACCGCTCCCGGGACTCTTTCGGCAGAAGACACACACTGCAGAGCACTGTGAGCGGCAGAATCGTCTTTGCGCGAAGAAGCAGCTTCTTCGTCTCCGGGAGCCGGAGAGAGCGGCAACTTGGCAAAGGTGATGAAACAAGCTGTACAACACTGCGATTGTGTGCACAGCTTGCCAACTGAGAGAAAACAGTACCTGACCACTCTCCTGCCTTTTCTATTCACATGAACATTCGATTGCAAACTGTTTTGGACAACTTTCTTTCTCTTCTTGCAAAACATTCGGCAGACCTCCGTGCAGCCTCTAGAACACGATGGGAGATGTTTTTTGTGCTGGCACAGTTTCTCCTTGCCAGACAGAGTGGAAAAGCTTTTTGCTAAGATGTAGACGAGAAGAGAGGCTAAAGACGAAGGTACGGTGCTCTGCAGAGCTAGACACCGCTCCCGGGACTCTTTCGGCAGAAGACACACACTGCAGAGCACTGTGAGCGGCAGAATCGTCTTTGCGCGAAGAAGCAGCTTCTTCGTCTCCGGGAGCCGGAGAGAGCGGCAACTTGGCAAAGGTGATGAAACAAGCTGTACAACACTGCGATTGTGTGCGCAGCTTGCCAACTGAGAGAAAACAGTACCTGACCACTCTCCTGCCTTTTCTATTCACATGAACATTCGATTGCAAGCTGTTTTGGACAACTTTCTTTCTCTTCTTGCAAAACATTCGGCAGACCTCCGTGCAGCCTCTAGAACACGATGGGAGATGTTTTTTGTGCTGGCACAGTTTCTCCTTGCCAGACAGAGTGGAAAAGCTTTTTGCTAAGATGTAGACGAGAAGAGAGGCTAAAGACGAAGGTACGGTGCTCTGCAGAGCTAGACACCGCTCCCGGGACTCTTTCGGCAGAAGACACACACTGCAGAGCACTGTGAGCAGCAGAATCGTCTTTGCGCGAAGAAGCAGCTTCTTCGTCTCCGGGAGCCGGAGAGAGCGGCAACTTGGCAAAGGTGATGAAACAAGCTGTACAACACTGCGATTGTGTGCGCAGCTTGCCAACTGAGAGAAAACAGTACCTGTCAACTCTCCTGCCTTTTCTATTCACATGAACATTCGATTGCAAACTGTTTTGGACAACTTTCTTTCTCTTCTTGTAAAACACTCGGCAGACCTCCGTGCAGCCTCTAGAACACGATGGGAGATGTTTTCTGTACTGGCACAGTTTCTCCTTGATAGACAGAGTGGAAAAGCTTTTTGCTAAGATGTAGACGAGAAGAGAGGCTAAAGACGAAGGTACGGTGCTCTGCAGAGCTAAGCATCGCTCCAGGGCCTCTTTCGGCAGAAGCCGCACACCGCAGAGCACTGTGAGCGGCAGAATCGTCTTTGCGCGAAGAAGCAGCTTCTTCGTCTCCGGGAGCCGGAGAGAGCGGCAACTTGGCAAAGGTGATGAAACAAGCTGTACAACACTGCGATTGTGTGCACAGCTTGCCAACTGAGAGAAAACAGTACCTGACCACTCTCCTGCCTTTTCTATTCACATGAACATTCGATTGCAAGCTGTTTTGGACAACTTTCTTTCTCTTCTTGCAAAACACTCGGCACACCTCCGTGCAGCCTCTAGAACACGATGGAGATGTTTTCAGTGCAGGCACAGTTTCTCCTTGCCAGACAGAGTGGAAAAGCTTTTTGCTAAGATGTAGACGAGAAGAGAGGCTAAAGACGAAGGTACGGTGCTCTGCAGAGCTACGCACCGCTCCCGGACTCTTTCGGCAGAAGACACACACTGCAGAGCACTGTGAACGGCAGAATCGTCTTTGCGCGAAGAAGCAGCTTCTTCGTCTCCGGGAGCCGGAGAGAGCGGCAACTTGGCAAAGGTGATGAAACAAGCTGTACAACACTGCGATTGTGTGCACAGCTTGCCAACTGAGAGAAAACAGTACCTGACCACTCTCCTGCCTTTTCTATTCACATGAACATTCGATTGCAAACTGTTTGGACAACTTTCTTTCTCTTCTTGCAAAACATTCGGCAGACCTCCGTGCAGCCTCTAGAACACGATGGGAGATGTTTTCTGTGCTGGCACAGTTTCTCCTTGCCAGACAGAGTGGAAAAGCTTTTTGCTAAGATGTAGACGAGAAGAGAGGCTAAAGACGAAGGTACGGTGCTCTGCAGAGCTAAGCACCGCTCCCGGGACTCTTTCGGCAGAAGACACACACTGCAGAGCACTGTGAGCGGCAGAATCGTCTTTGCGCGAAGAAGCAGCTTCTTCGTCTCCGGGAGCCGGAGAGAGCGGCAACTTGGCAAAGGTGATGAAACAAGCTGTACAACACTGCGATTGTGTGCGCAGCTTGCCAACTGAGAGAAAACAGTACCTGACCACTCTCCTGCCTTTTCTATTCACATGAACATTCGATTGCAAGCTGTTTTGGACAACTTTCTTTCTCTTCTTGCAAAACACTCGGCACACCTCCGTGCAGCCTCTAGAACACGATGGGAGATGTTTTTTGTGCTGGCACAGTTTCTCCTTGCCAGACAGAGTGGAAAAGCTTTTTGCTAAGATGTAGACGAGAAGAGAGGCTAAAGACGAAGGTACGTGCTCTGCAGAGCTAAGCACTGCTCCCGGGACTCTTTCGGCAGAAGACACACACTGCAGAGCACTGTGAACGGCAGAATCGTCTTTGCGCGAAGAAGCAGCTTCTTCGTCTCCGGGAGCCGGAGAGAGCGGCAACTTGGCAAAGGTGATGAAACAAGCTGTACAACACTGCGATTGTGTGCGCAGCTTGCCAACTGAGAGAAAACTGTACCTGACCACTCTCCTGCCTTTTCTATTCACATGAACATTCGATTGCAAGCTGTTTTGGACAACTTTCTTTCTCTTCTTGCAAAACACTCGGCAGACCTCCGTGCAGCCTCTAGAACACGATGGGAGATGTTTTCTGTGCTGGCACAGTTTCTCCTTGCCAGACAGAGTGGAAAAGCTTTTTGCTAAGATGTAGACGAGAAGAGAGGCTAAAGACGAAGGTACGGTGCTCTGCAGAGCTACGCACCGCTCCCGGGACTCTTTCGGCAGAAGACACACACTGCAGAGCACTGTGAGCGGCAGAATCGTCTTTGCGCGAAGAAGCAGCTTCTTCGTCTCCGGGAGCCGGAGAGAGCGGCAACTTGGCAAAGGTGATGAAACAAGCTGTACAACACTGCGATTGTGTGCGCAGCTTGCCAACTGAGAGAAAACAGTACCTGACCACTCTCCTGCCTTTTCTATTCACATGAACATTCGATTGCAAGCTGTTTTGGACAACTTTCTTTCTCTTCTTGCAAAACATTCGGCAGACCTCCGTGCAGCCTCTAGAACACGATGGGAGATGTTTTTTGTGCTGGCACAGTTTCTCCTTGCCAGACAGAGTGGAAAAGCTTTTTGCTAAGATGTAGACGAGAAGAGAGGCTAAAGACGAAGGTACGGTGCTCTGCAGAGCTAAGCACCGCTCCCGGGACTCTTTCGGCAGAAGACACACACCGCAGAGCACTGTGAGCGGCAGAATCGTCTTTGCGCGAAGAAGCAGCTTCTTCGTCTCCGGGAGCCGGAGAGAGCGGCAACTTGGCAAAGGTGATGAAACAAGCTGTACAACACTGCGATTGTGTGCGCAGCTTGCCAAGTGAGAGAAAACAGTACCTGACCACTCTCCTGCCTTTTCTATTCACATGAACATTCGATTGCAAGCTGTTTTGGACAACTTTCTTTCTCTTCTTGCAAAACATTCGGCAGACCTCCGTGCAGCCTCTAGAACACGATGGGAGATGTTTTCTGTGCTGGCACAGTTTCTCCTTGCCAGACAGAGTGGAAAAGCTTTTTGCTAAGATGTAGACGAGAAGAGAGGCTAAAGACGAAGGTACGGTTCTCTGCAGAGCTAGACACCGCTCCCGGGACTCTTTCGGCAGAAGACACACACTGCAGAGCACTGTGAGCAGCAGAATCGTTTTTGCGCGAAGAAGCAGCTTCTTCGTCTCCGGGAGCCGGAGAGAGCGGCAACTTGGCAAAGGTGATGAAACAAGCTGTACAACACTGCGATTGTGTGCGCAGCTTGCCAACTGAGAGAAAACAGTACCTGTCAACTCTCCTGCCTTTTCTATTCACATGAACATTCGATTGCAAGCTGTTTTGGACAACTTTCTTTCTCTTCTTGTAAAACACTCGGCAGACCTCCGCGCAGCCTCTAGAACACGATGGGAGATGTTTTCTGTACTGGCACAGTTTCTCCTTGATAGACAGAGTGGAAAAGCTTTTTGCTAAGATGTAGACGAGAAGAGAGGCTAAAGACGAAGGTACGGTGCTCTGCAGAGCTAAGCATCGCTCCAGGGCCTCTTTCGGCAGAAGCCGCACACCGCAGAGCACTGTGAGCGGCAGAATCGTCTTTGCGCGAAGAAGCAGCTTCTTCGTCTCCGGGAGCCGGAGAGAGCGGCAACTTGGCAAAGGTGATGAAACAAGCTGTACAACACTGCGATTGTGTGCGCAGCTTGCCAACTGAGAGAAAACAGTACCTGACCACTCTCCTGCCTTTTCTATTCACATGAACATTCGATTGCAAGCTGTTTTGGACAACTTTCTTTCTCTTCTTGCAAAACACTCGGTAGACCTCCGTGCAGCCTCTAGAACACGATGGGAGATGTTTTCTGTGCTGGCACAGTTTCTCCTTGCCAGACAGAGTGGAAAAGCTTTTTGCTAAGATGTAAACGAGAAGAGAGGCTAAAGACGAAGGTACGGTGCTCTGCAGAGCTACGCACCGCTCCCGGGACTCTTTCGGCAGAAGACACACACTGCAGAGCACTGTGAACGGCAGAATCGTCTTTGCGCGAAGAAGCAGCTTCTTCGTCTCCGGGAGCCGGAGAGAGCGGCAACTTGGCAAAGGTGATGAAACAAGCTGTACAACACTGCGATTGTGTGCACAGCTTGCCAACTGAGAGAAAACAGTACCTGACCACTCTCCTGCCTTTTCTATTCACATGAACATTCGATTGCAAACTGTTTTGGACAACTTTCTTTCTCTTCTTGCAAAACATTCGGCAGACCTCCGTGCAGACTCTAGAACACGATGGGAGATGTTTTCTGTGCTGGCACAGTTTCTCCTTGCCAGACAGAGTGGAAAAGCTTTTTGCTAAGATGTAGACGAGAAGAGAGGCTAAAGACGAAGGTACGGTGCTCTGCAGAGCTAAGCACCGCTCCCGGGACTCTTTCGGCAGAAGACACACACTGCAGAGCACTGTGAGCGGCAGAATCGTCTTTGCGCGAAGAAGCAGCTTCTTCGTCTCCGGGAGCCGGAGAGAGCGGCAACTTGGCAAAGGTGATGAAACAAGCTGTACAACACTGCGATTGTGTGCGCAGCTTGCCAACTGAGAGAAAACAGTACCTGACCACTCTCCTGCCTTTTCTATTCACATGAACATTCGATTGCAAGCTGTTTTGGACAACTTTCTTTCTCTTCTTGCAAAACATTCGGCAGACCTCCGTGCAGCCTCTAGAACACGATGGGAGATGTTTTGTGTGCTGGCACAGTTTCTCCTTGCCAGACAGAGTGGAAAAGCTTTTTGCTAAGATGTAGACGAGAAGAGAGGCTAAAGACGAAGGTACGGTGCTCTGCAGAGCTAGACACCGCTCCCGGGACTCTTTCGGCAGAAGACACACACTGCAGAGCCCTGTGAGCGGCAGAATCGTCTTTGCGCGAAGAAGCAGCTTCTTCGTCTCCGGGAGCCGGAGAGAGCGGCAACTTCGCAAAGGTGATGAAACAAGCTGTACAACACTGCGATTCTGTGCGCAGCTTGCCAACTGAGAGAAAACAGTACCTGTCAACTCTCCTGCCTTTTCTATTCACATGAACATTCGATTGCAAGCTGTTTTGGACAACTTTCTTTCTCTTCTTGTAAAACACTCGGCAGACCTCCGTGCAGCCTCTAGAACACGATGGGAGATGTTTTCTGTACTGGCACAGTTTCTCCTTGATAGACAGAGTGGAAAAGCTTTTTGCTAAGATGTAGACGAGAAGAGAGGCTAAAGACGAAGGTACGGTGCTCTGCAGAGCTAAGCATCGCTCCAGGGCCTCTTTCGGCAGAAGCCGCACACCGCAGAGCACTGTGAGCGGCAGAATCGTCTTTGCGCGAAGAAGCAGCTTCTTCGTCTCCGGGAGCCGGAGAGAGCGGCAACTTGGCAAAGGTGATGAAACAAGCTGTACAACACTGCGATTGTGTGCGCAGCTTGCCAACTGAGAGAAAACAGTACCTGACCACTCTCCTGCCTTTTCTATTCACATGAACATTCGATTGCAAGCTGTTTTGGACAACTTTCTTTCTCTTCTTGCAAAACACTCGGCACACCTCCGTGCAGCCTCTAGAACACGATGGGAGATGTTTTCTGTGCTGGCACAGTTTCTCCTTGCCAGACAGAGTGGAAAAGCTTTTTGCTAAGATGTAGACGAGAAGAGAGGCTAAAGACGAAGGTACGGTGCTCTGCAGAGCTACGCACCGCTCCCGGGACTCTTTCGGCAGAAGACACACACTGCAGAGCACTGTGAGCGGCAGAATCGTCTTTGCGCGAAGAAGCAGCTTCTTCGTCTCCGGGAGCCGGAGAGAGCGGCAACTTGGCAAAGGTGATGAAACAAGCTGTACAACACTGCGATTGTGTGCACAGCTTGCCAACTGAGAGAAAACAGTACCTGACCACTCTCCTGCCTTTTCTATTCACATGAACATTCGATTGCAAACTGTTTTGGACAACTTTCTTTCTCTTCTTGCAAAACATTCGGCAGACCTCCGTGCAGCCTCTAGAACACGATGGGAGATGTTTTTTGTGCTGGCACAGTTTCTCCTTGCCAGACAGAGTGGAAAAGCTTTTTGCTAAGATGTAGACGAGAAGAGAGGCTAAAGACGAAGGTACGGTGCTCTGCAGAGCTAGACACCGCTCCCGGGACTCTTTCGGCAGAAGACACACACTGCAGAGCACTGTGAGCGGCAGAATCGTCTTTGCGCGAAGAAGCAGCTTCTTCGTCTCCGGGAGCCGGAGAGAGCGGCAACTTGGCAAAGGTGATGAAACAAGCTGTACAACACTGCGATTGTGTGCGCAGCTTGCCAACTGAGAGAAAACAGTACCTGACCACTCTCCTGCCTTTTCTATTCACATGAACATTCGATTGCAAGCTGTTTTGGACAACTTTCTTTCTCTTCTTGCAAAACATTCGGCAGACCTCCGTGCAGCCTCTAGAACACGATGGGAGATGTTTTTTGTGCTGGCACAGTTTCTCCTTGCCAGACAGAGTGGAAAAGCTTTTTGCTAAGATGTAGACGAGAAGAGAGGCTAAAGACGAAGGTACGGTGCTCTGCAGAGCTAGACACCGCTCCCGGGACTCTTTCGGCAGAAGACACACACTGCAGAGCACTGTGAGCAGCAGAAACGTCTTTGCGCGAAGAAGCAGCTTCTTCGTCTCCGGGAGCCGGAGAGAGCGGCAACTTGGCAAAGGTGATGAAACAAGCTGTACAACACTGCGATTGTGTGCGCAGCTTGCCAACTGAGAGAAAACAGTACCTGTCAACTCTCCTGCCTTTTCTATTCACATGAACATTCGATTGCAAACTGTTTTGGACAACTTTCTTTCTCTTCTTGTAAAACACTCGGCAGACCTCCGTGCAGCCTCTAGAACACGATGGGAGATGTTTTCTGTACTGGCACAGTTTCTCCTTGATAGACAGAGTGGAAAAGCTTTTTGCTAAGATGTAGACGAGAAGAGAGGCTAAAGACGAAGGTACGGTGCTCTGCAGAGCTAAGCATCGCTCCAAGGCCTCTTTCGGCAGAAGCCGCACACCGCAGAGCACTGTGAGCGGCAGAATCGTCTTTGCGCGAAGAAGCAGCTTCTTCGTCTCCGGGAGCCGGAGAGAGCGGCAACTTGGCAAAGGTGATGAAACAAGCTGTACAACACTGCGATTGTGTGCACAGCTTGCCAACTGAGAGAAAACAGTACCTGACCACTCTCCTGCCTTTTCTATTCACATGAACATTCGATTGCAAGCTGTTTTGGACAACTTTCTTTCTCTTCTTGCAAAACACTCGGCACACCTCCGTGCAGCCTCTAGAACACGATGGGAGATGTTTTCTGTGCTGGCACAGTTTCTCCTTGCCAGACAGAGTGGAAAAGCTTTTTGCTAAGATGTAGACGAGAAGAGAGGCTAAAGACGAAGGTACGGTGCTCTGCAGAGCTACGCACCGCTCCCGGGACTCTTTCGGCAGAAGACACACACTGCAGAGCACTGTGAACGGCAGAATCGTCTTTGCGCGAAGAAGCAGCTTCTTCGTCTCCGGGAGCCGGAGAGAGCGGCAACTTGGCAAAGGTGATGAAACAAGCTGTACAACACTGCGATTGTGTGCACAGCTTGCCAACTGAGAGAAAACAGTACCTGACCACTCTCCTGCCTTTTCTATTCACATGAACATTCGATTGCAAACTGTTTTGGACAACTTTCTTTCTCTTCTTGCAAAACATTCGGCAGACCTCCGTGCAGCCTCTAGAACACGATGGGAGATGTTTTCTGTGCTGGCACAGTTTCTCCTTGCCAGACAGAGTGGAAAAGCTTTTTGCTAAGATGTAGACGAGAAGAGAGGCTAAAGACGAAGGTACGGTGCTCTGCAGAGCTAAGCACCGCTCCCGGGACTCTTTCGGCAGAAGACACACACTGCAGAGCACTGTGAGCGGCAGAATCGTCTTTGCGCGAAGAAGCAGCTTCTTCGTCTCCGGGAGCCGGAGAGAGCGGCAACTTGGCAAAGGTGATGAAACAAGCTGTACAACACTGCGATTGTGTGCGCAGCTTGCCAACTGAGAGAAAACAGTACCTGACCACTCTCCTGCCTTTTCTATTCACATGAACATTCGATTGCAAGCTGTTTTGGACAACTTTCTTTCTCTTCTTGCAAAACACTCGGCACACCTCCGTGCAGCCTCTAGAACACGATGGGAGATGTTTTTTGTGCTGGCACAGTTTCTCCTTGCCAGACAGAGTGGAAAAGCTTTTTGCTAAGATGTAGACGAGAAGAGAGGCTAAAGACGAAGGTACGGTGCTCTGCAGAGCTAAGCACTGCTCCCGGGACTCTTTCGGCAGAAGACACACACTGCAGAGCACTGTGAACGGCAGAATCGTCTTTGCGCGAAGAAGCAGCTTCTTCGTCTCCGGGAGCCGGAGAGAGCGGCAACTTGGCAAAGGTGATGAAACAAGCTGTACAACACTGCGATTGTGTGCGCAGCTTGCCAACTGAGAGAAAACAGTACCTGACCACTCTCCTGCCTTTTCTATTCACATGAACATTCGATTGCAAGCTGTTTTGGACAACTTTCTTTCTCTTCTTGCAAAACACTCGGCACACCTCCGTGCAGCCTCTAGAACACGATGGGAGATGTTTTCTGTGCTGGCACAGTTTCTCCTTGCCAGACAGAGTGGAAAAGCTTTTTGCTAAGATGTAGACGAGAAGAGAGGCTAAAGACGAAGGTACGGTGCTCTGCAGAGCTAAGCACCGCTCCCGGGACTCTTTCGGCAGAAGACACACACTGCAGAGCACTGTGAGCGGCAGAATCTTCTTTGCGCGAAGAAGCAGCTTCTTCGTCTCCGGGAGCCGGAGAGAGCGGCAACTTGGCAAAGGTGATGAAACAAGCTGTACAACACTGCGATTGTGTGCGCAGCTTGCCAACTGAGAGAAAACAGTACCTGACCACTCTCCTCCTTTTCTATTCACATGAACATTCGATTGCAAGCTGTTTTGGACAACTTTCTTTCTCTTCTTGCAAAACACTCGGCAGACCTCCGTGCAGCCTCTAGAACACGATGGGAGATGTTTTTTGTGCTGGCACAGTTTCTCCTTGCCAGACAGAGTGGAAAAGCTTTTTGCTAAGATGTAGACGAGAAGAGAGGCTAAAGACGAAGGTACGGTGCTCTGCAGAGCTGAGCACCGCTCCCGGACCTCTTTCGGCAAAAGGCGCACACCGCAGAGCACTGTGAGCGGCAGAATCGTCTTTGCGCGAAGAAGCAGCTTCTTCGTCTCCGGGAGCCGGAGAGAGCGGCAACTTGGCAAAGGTGATGAAACAAGCTGTACAACACTGCGATTGTGTGCGCAGCTTGCCAACTGAGAGAAAACAGTACCTGACCACTCTCCTGCCTTTTCTATTCACATGAACATTCGATTGCAAGCTGTTTTGGACAACTTTCTTTCTCTTCTTGCAAAACACTCGGCAGACCTCCGTGCAGCCTCTAGAACACGATGGGAGATGTTTTTTGTGCTGGCACAGTTTCTCCTTGCCAGACAGAGTGGAAAAGCTTTTTGCTAAGATGTAGACGAGAAGAGAGGCTAAAGACGAAGGTACGGTGCTCTGCAGAGCTAAGCACTGCTCCCGGGACTCTTTCGGCAGAAGACACACTGCAGAGCACTGTGAACGGCAGAATCGTCTTTGCGCGAAGAAGCAGCTTCTTCGTCTCCGGGAGCCGGAGAGAGCGGCAACTTGGCAAAGGTGATGAAACAAGCTGTACAACACTGCGATTGTGTGCGCAGCTTGCCAACTGAGAGAAAACAGTACCTGACCACTCTCCTGCCTTTTCTATTCACATGAACATTCGATTGCAAGCTGTTTTGGACAACTTTCTTTCTCTTCTTGCAAAACACTCGGCAGACGTCCGTGCAGCCTCTAGAACACGATGGGAGATGTTTTCTGTGCTGGCACAGTTTCTCCTTGCCAGACAGAGTGGAAAAGCTTTTTGCTAAGATGTAGACGAGAAGAGAGGCTAAAGACGAAGGTACGGTGCTCTGCCGAGCTAAGCATCACTCCCGGGCCTCTTTCGGCAGAAGCCGCACACCGCAGAGCACTGTGAGCGGCAGAAGCGTCTTTGCGCGAAGAAGCAGCTTCTTCGTCTCCGGGAGCCGGAGAGAGCGGCAACTTCGCAAAGGTGATGAAACAAGCTGTACAACACTGCGATTGTGTGCGCAGCTTGCCAACTGAGAGAAAACAGTACCTGACCACTCTCCTCCTTTTCTATTCACATGAACATTCGATTGCAAGCTGTTTTGGACAACTTTCTTTCTCTTCTTGCAAAACACTCGGCAGACCTCCGTGCAGCCTCTAGAAAACGATGGGAGATGTTTTTTGTGCTGGCACAGTTTCTCCTTGCCAGACAGAGTGGAAAAGCTTTTTGCTAAGATGTAGACGAGAAGAGAGGCTAAAGACGAAGGTACGGTGCTCTGCAGAGCTACGCACCGCTCCCGGGACTCTTTCGGCAGAAGACACACACTGCAGAGCACTGTGAGCGGCAGAATCGTCTTTGCGCGAAGAAGCAGCTTCTTCGTCTCCGGGAGCCGGAGAGAGCGGCAACTTGGCAAAGGTGATGAAACAAGCTGTACAACACTGCGATTGTGTGCACAGCTTGCCAAGTGAGAGAAAACAGTACCTGACCACTCTCCTGCCTTTTCTATTCACATGAATATTCGATTGCAAACTGTTTTGGACAACTTTCTTTCTCTTCTTGCAAAACACTCGGCAGACCTCCGTGCAGCCTCTAGAACACGATGGGAGATGGTTTCTGTGCTGGCACAGTTTCTCCTTGCCAGACAGAGTGGAAAAGCTTTTTGCTAAGATGTAGACGAGAAGAGAGGCTAAAGACGAAGGTACGGTGCTCTGCAGAGCTACGCACCGCTCCCGGGACTCTTTCGGCAGAAGACACACACTGCAGAGCACTGTGAGCGGCAGAATCGTCTTTGCGCGAAGAAGCAGCTTCTTCGTCTCCGGGAGCCGGAGAGAGCGGCAACTTCGCAAAGGTGATGAAACAAGCTGTACAACACTGCGATTGTGTGCGCAGCTTGCCAAGTGAGAGAAAACAGTACCTGACCACTCTCCTGCCTTTTCTATTCACATGAACATTCGATTGCAAGCTGTTTTGGACAACTTTCTTTCTCTTCTTGCAAAACATTCGGAAGACTTCCGTGCAGCCTCTAAAACACGATGGGAGATGTTTTCTGTGCTGGCACAGTTTCTCCTTGCCAGACAGAGTGGAAAAGCTTTTTGCTAAGATGTAGACGAGAAGAGAGGCTAAAGACGAAGGTACGGTGCTCTGCAGAGCTAAGCACTGCTCCCGGGACTCTTTCGGCAGAAGACACACACCGCAGAGCACTGTGAGCGGCAGAATCGTCTTTGCGCGAAGAAGCAGCTTCTTCGTCTCCGGGAGCCGGAGAGAGCGGCATCTTGGCAAAGGTGATGAAACAAGCTGTACAACACTGCGATTGTGTGCGCAGCTTGCCAACTGAGAGAAAACAGTACCTGACCACTCTCCTGCCTTTTCTATTCACATGAACATTCGATTGCAAGCTGTTTTGGACAACTTTCTTTCTCTTCTTGCAAAACACTCGGCAGACGTCCGTGCAGCCTCTAGAAAACGATGGGAGGTGTTTTCTGTACTGGCACAGTTTCTCCTTGCCAGACAGAGTGGAAAAGCTTTTTGCTAAGATGTAGACGAGAAGAGAGGCTAAAGACGAAGGTACGGTGCTCTGCAGAGCTAAGCACCGCTCCCGGGACTCTTTCGGCAGAAGACACACACTGCAGAGCACTGTGAGCGGCAGAATCGTCTTTGCGCGAAGAAGCAGCTTCTTCGTCTCCGGGAGCCGGAGAGAGCGGCAACTTGGCAAAGGTGATGAAACAAGCTGTACAACACTGCGATTGTGTGCGCAGCTTGCCAACTGAGAGAAAACAGTACCTGACCACTCTCCTGCCTTTTCTATTCACATGAACATTCGATTGCAAGCTGTTTTGGACAACTTTCTTTCTCTTCTTGCAAAACATTCGGCAGACCTGCGTGCAGCCTCTAGAACACGATGGGAGATGTTTTCTGTGCTGGCACAGTTTCTCCTTGCCAGGCAGAGTGGAAAAGCTTTTTGCTAAGATGTAGACGAGAAGAGAGGCTAAAGACGAAGGTACGGTGCTCTGCAGAGCTAAGCACCGCTCCCGGGACTCTTTCGGCAGAAGACACACACTGCAGAGCACTGTGAGCGGCAGAATCGTCTTTGCGCGAAGAAGCAGCTTCTTCGTCTCCGGGAGCCGGAGAGAGCGGCAACTTGGCAAAGGTGATGAAACAAGCTGTACAACACTGCGATTGTGTGCGCAGCTTGCCAACTGAGAGAAAACAGTACCTGACCACTCTCCTGCCTTTTCTATTCACATGAACATTCGATTGCAAGCTGTTTTGGACAACTTTCTTTCTCTTCTTGCAAAACACTCGGCAGACCTCCGTGCAGCCTCTAGAACACGATGGGAGATGTTTTCTGTGCTGGCACAGTTTATCCTTGCCAGACAGAGTGGAAAAGCTTTTTGCTAAGATGTAGACGAGAAGAGAGGCTAAAGACGAAGGTACGGTGCTCTGCAGAGCTAGACACCGCTCCCGGGCCTCTTTCGGCAGAAGACACACACCGCAGAGCACTGTGAGCGGCAGAATCGTCTTTGCGCGAAGAAGCAGCTTCTTCGTCTCCGGGAGCCGGAGAGAGCGGCAACTTGGCAAAGGTGATGAAACAAGCTGTACAACACTGCGATTGTGTGCGCAGCTTGCCAACTGAGAGAAAACAGTACCTGACCACTCTCCTGCCTTTTCTATTCACATGAACATTCGATTGCAAGCTGTTTTGGACAACTTTCTTTCTCTTCTTGCAAAACACTCGGCACACCTCCGTGCAGCCTCTAGAACACGATGGGAGATGTTTTCTGTGCTGGCACAGTTTCTCCTTGCCAGACAGAGTGGAAAAGCTTTTTGCTAAGATGTAGACGAGAAGAGAGGCTAAAGACGAAGGTACGGTGCTCTGCAGAGCTAAGCACCGCTCCCGGGACTCTTTCGGCAGAAGACACACACCGCAGAGCACTGTGAGCGGCAGAATCGTCTTTGCGCGAAGAAGCAGCTTCTTCGTCTCCGGGAGCCGGAGAGAGCGGCAACTTCGCAAAGGTGATGAAACAAGCTGTACAACACTGCGATTGTGTGCGCAGCTTGCCAACTGAGAGAAAACAGTACCTGACCACTCTCCTGCCTTTTCTATTCACATGAACATTCGATTGCAAGCTGTTTTGGACAACTTTCTTTCTCTTCTTGCAAAACACTCGGCACACCTCCGTGCAGCCTCTAGAACACGATGGGAGATGTTTTCTGTGCTGGCACAGTTTCTCCTTGCCAGACAGAGTGGAAAAGCTTTTTGCTAAGATGTAGACGAGAAGAGAGGCTAAAGACGAAGGTACGGTGCTCTGCAGAGCTAAGCACCGCTCCCGGGCCTCTTTCGGCAGAAGACACACACTGCAGAGCACTGTGAGCGGCAGAATCGTCTTTGCGCGAAGAAGCAGCTTCTTCGTCTCCGGGAGCCGGAGAGAGCGGCAACTTCGCAAAGGTGATGAAACAAGCTGTACAACACTGCGATTGCGTGCGCAGCTTGCCAACTGAGAGAAAACAGTACCTGACCACTCTCCTGCCTTTTCTATTCACATGAACATTCGATTGCAAGCTGTTTTGGACAACTTTCTTTCTCTTCTTGCAAAACACTCGGCAGACGTCCGTGCAGCCTCTAGAACACGATGGGAGATGTTTTCTGTGCTGGCACAGTTTCTCCTTGCCAGACAGAGTGGAAAAGCTTTTTGCTAAGATGTAGACGAGAAGAGACGCTAAAGACGAAGGTACGGTGCTCTGCAGAGCTAAGCACTGCTCCCGGGACTCTTTCGGCAGAAGACACACACTGCAGAGCTCTGTGAACGGCAGAATCGTCTTTGCGCGAAGAAGCAGCTTCTTCGTCTCCGGGAGCCGGAGAGAGCGGCAACTTGGCAAAGGTGATGAAACAAGCTGTACAACACTGCGATTGTGTGCGCAGCTTGCCAACTGAGAGAAAACAGTACCTGACCACTCTCCTGCCTTTTCTATTCACATGAACATTCGATTGCAAGCTGTTTTGGACAACTTTCTTTCTCTTCTTGCAAAACACTCGGCAGACCTCCGTGCAGCCTCTAGAACACGATGGGAGATGTTTTCTGGGCTGGCACAGTTTCTCCTTGCCAGACAGAGTGGAAAAGCTTTTTGCTAAGATGTAGACGAGAAGAGAGGCTAAAGACGAAGGTACGGTGCTCTGCCGAGCTAAGCATCACTCCCGGGCCTCTTTCGGCAGAAGCCGCACACCGCAGAGCACTGTGAGCGGCAGAAGCGTCTTTGCGCGAAGAAGCAGCTTCTTCGTCTCCGGGAGCCGGAGAGAGCGGCAACTTCGCAAAGGTGATGAAACAAGCTGTACAACACTGCGATTGTGTGCGCAGCTTGCCAACTGAGAGAAAACAGTACCTGACCACTCTCCTCCTTTTCTATTCACATGAACATTCGTTTGCAAGCTGTTTTGGACAACTTTCTTTCTCTTCTTGCAAAACACTCGGCAGACCTCCGTGCAGCCTCTAGAAAACGATGGGAGATGTTTTTTGTGCTGGCACAGTTTCTCCTTGCCAGACAGAGTGGAAAAGCTTTTTGCTAAGATGTAGACGAGAAGAGAGGCTAAAGACGAAGGTACGGTGCTCTGCAGAGCTAAGCACCGCTCCCGGGACTCTTTCGGCAGAAGACACACACTGCAGAGCACTGTGAGCGGCAGAATCGTCTTTGCGCGAAGAAGCAGCTTCTTCGTCTCCGGGAGCCGGAGAGAGCGGCAACTTGGCAAAGGTGATGAAACAAGCTGTACAACACTGCGATTGTGTGCACAGCTTGCCAAGTGAGAGAAAACAGTACCTGACCACTCTCCTGCCTTTTCTATTCACATGAACATTCGATTGCAAACTGTTTTGGACAACTTTCTTTCTCTTCTTGCAAAACACTCGGCAGACCTCCGTGCAGCCTCTAGAACACGATGGGAGATGGTTTCTGTGCTGGCACAGTTTCTCCTTGCCAGACAGAGTGGAAAAGCTTTTTGCTAAGATGTAGACGAGAAGAGAGGCTAAAGACGAAGGTACGGTGCTCTGCAGAGCTACGCACCGCTCCCGGGACTCTTTCGGCAGAAGACACACACTGCAGAGCACTGTGAGCGGCAGAATCGTCTTTGCGCGAAGAAGCAGCTTCTTCGTCTCCGGGAGCCGGAGAGAGCGGCAACTTGGCAAAGGTGATGAAACAAGCTGTACAACACTGCGATTGTGTGCACAGCTTGCCAACAGAGAGAAAACAGTACCTGACCACTCTCCTGCCTTTTCTATTCACATGAACATTCGATTGCAAACTGTTTTGGACAACTTTCTTTCTCTTCTTGCAAAACACTCGGCAGACCTCCGTGCAGCCTCTAGAACACGATGGGAGATGTTTTCTGTGCTGGCACAGTTTCTCCTTGCCAGACAGAGTGGAAAAGCTTTTTGCTAAGATGTAGACGAGAAGAGAGGCTAAAGACGAAGGTACGGTGCTCTGCAGAGCTAAGCACCGCTCCCGGGACTCTTTCGGCAGAAGACACACACTGCAGAGCACTGTGAGCGGCAGAATCGTCTTTGCGCGAAGAAGCAGCTTCTTCGTCTCCGGGAGCCGGAGAGAGCGGCAACTTGGCAAAGGTGATGAAACAAGCTGTACAACACTGCGATTGTGTGCGCAGCTTGCCAACTGAGAGAAAACAGTACCTGACCACTCTCCTGCCTTTTCTATTCACATGAACATTCGATTGCAAGCTGTTTTGGACAACTTTCTTTCTCTTCTTGCAAAACATTCGGAAGACTTCCGTGCAGCCTCTAAAACACGATGGGAGATGTTTTCTGTGCTGGCACAGTTTCTCCTTGCCAGACAGAGTGGAAAAGCTTTTTGCTAAGATGTAGACGAGAAGAGAGGCTAAAGACGAAGGTACGGTGCTCTGCAGAGCTAGACACCGCTCCCGGGCCTCTTTCGGCAGAAGACACACACCGCAGAGCACTGTGAGCGGCAGAATCGTCTTTGCGCGAAGAAGCAGCTTCTTCGTCTCCGGGAGCCGGAGAGAGCGGCAACTTCGCAAAGGTGATGAAACAAGCTGTACAACACTGCGATTGTGTGCGCAGCTTGCCAAGTGAGAGAAAACAGTACCTGACCACTCTCCTGCCTTTTCTATTCACATGAACATTCGATTGCAAGCTGTTTTGGACAACTTTCTTTCTCTTCTTGCAAAACACTCGGCAGACCTCCGTGCAGCCTCTAGAACACGATGGGAGATGTTTTTTGTGCTGGCACAGTTTCTCCTTGCCAGACAGAGTGGAAAAGCTTTTTGCTAAGATGTAGACGAGAAGAGAGGCTAAAGACGAAGGTACGGTGCTCTGCAGAGCTAAACACTGCTCCCGGGACTCTTTCGGCAGAAGACACACACTGCAGAGCACTGTGAGCGGCAGAATCGTCTTTGCGCGAAGAAGCAGCTTCTTCGTCTCTGGGAGCCGGAGAGAGCGGCAACTTGGCAAAGGTGATGAAACAAGCTGTACAACACTGCGATTGTGTGCGCAGCTTGCCAAGTGAGAGAAAACAGTACCTGACCACTCTCCTGCCTTTTCTATTCACATGAACATTCGATTGCAAGCTGTTTTGAGCAACTTTCTTTCTCTTCTTGCAAAACACTCGGCAGACGTCCGTGCAGCCTCTAGAACACGATGGGAGATGTTTTCTGTGCTGGCACAGTTTCTCCTTGCCAGACAGAGTGGAAAAGCTTTTTGCTAAGATGTAGACGAGAAGAGAGGCTAAAGACGAAGGTACGGTGCTCTGCAGAGCTAGACACCGCTCCCGGGACTCTTTCGGCAGAAGACACACACTGCAGAGCACTGTGAGCGGCAGAATCGTCTTTGCGTGAAGAAGCAGCTTCTTCGTCTCCGGGAGCCGGAGAGAGCGGCAACTTGGCAAAGGTGATGAAACAAGCTGTACAACACTGCGATTGTGTGCACAGCTTGCCAAGTGAGAGAAAACAGTACCTGACCACTCTCCTGCCTTTTCTATTCACATGAACATTCGATTGCAAGCTGTTTTGGACAACTTTCTTTCTCTTCTTGTAAAACACTCGGCAGACCTCCGTGCAGCCTCTAGAACACGATGGGAGATGTTTTCTGTACTGGCACAGTTTCCCCTTGATAGACAGAGTGGAAAAGCTTTTTGCTAAGATGTAGACGAGAAGAGAGGCTAAAGACGAAGGTACGGTGCTCTGCAGAGCTAAGCATCGCTCCCGGGACTCTTTCGGCAGAAGACACACACTGCAGAGCACTGTGAGCGGCAGAATCGTCTTTGCGCGAAGAAGCAGCTTCTTCGTCTCCGGGAGCCGGAGAGAGCGGCAACTTGGCAAAGGTGATGAAACAAGCTGTACAACACTGCGATTGTGTGCGCAGCTTGCCAACTGAGAGAAAACAGTACCTGACCACTCTCCTGCCTTTTCTATTCACATGAACATTCGATTGCAAGCTGTTTTGGACAACTTTCTTTCTCTTCTTGCAAAACACTCGGCAGACCTCCGTGCAGCCTCTAGAACACGATGGGAGATGTTTTGTGTGCTGGCACAGTTTCTCCTTGCCAGACAGAGTGGAAAAGCTTTTTGCTAAGATGTAGACGAGAAGAGAGGCTAAAGACGAAGGTACGGTGCTCTGCAGAGCTACGCACCGCTCCCGGGACTCTTTCGGAAGAAGACACACACTGCAGAGCACTGTGAGCGGCAGAATCGTCTTTGCGCGAAGAAGCAGCTTCTTCGTCTCCGGGAGCCGGAGAGAGCGGCAACTTCGCAAAGGTGATGAAACAAGCTGTACAACACTGCGATTGTGTGCACAGCTTGCCAACTGAGAGAAAACAGTACCTGACCACTCTCCTGCCTTTTCTATTCACATGAACATTCGATTGCAAGCTGTTTTGGACAACTTTCTTTCTCTTCTTGCAAAACACTCGGCACACCTCCGTGCAGCCTCTAGAACACGATGGGAGATGTTTTTTGTGCTGGCACAGTTTCTCCTTGCCAGACAGAGTGGAAAAGCTTTTTGCTAAGATGTAGACGAGAAGAGAGGCTAAAGACGAAGGTACGGTCTCTGCAGAGCTGAGCACCGCTCCCGGACCTCTTTCGGCAAAAGGCGCACACCGCAGAGCACTGTGAGCGGCAGAATCGTCTTTGCGCGAAGAAGCAGCTTCTTCGTCTCCGGGAGCCGGAGAGAGCGGCAACTTCGCAAAGGTGATGAAACAAGCTGTACAACACTGCGATTGTGTGCGCAGCTTGCCAACTGAGAGAAAACAGTACCTGACCACTCTCCTGCCTTTTCTATTCACATGAACATTCGATTGCAAGCTGTTTTGGACAACTTTCTTTCTCTTCTTGCAAAACACTCGGCAGACGTCCGTGCAGCCTCTAGAACACGATGGGAGATGTTTTCTGTGCTGGCACAGTTTCTCCTTGCCAGACAGAGTGGAAAAGCTTTTTGCTAAGATGTAGACGAGAAGAGAGGCTAAAGACGAAGGTACGGTGCTCTGCAGAGCTAAGCACCGCTCCCGGGACTCTTTCGGCAGAAGACACACACTGCAGAGCACTGTGAGCGGCAGAATCGTCTTTGCGCGAAGAAGCAGCTTCTTCGTCTCCGGGAGCCGGAGAGAGCGGCAACTTGGCAAAGGTGATGAAACAAGCTGTACAACACTGCGATTGTGTGCGCAGCTTGCCAACTGAGAGAAAACAGTACCTGACCACTCTCCTGCCTTTTCTATTCACATGAACATTCGATTGCAAGCTGTTTTGGACAACTTTCTTTCTCTTCTTGCAAAACACTCGGCAGACCTCCGTGCAGCCTCTAGAACACGATGGGAGATGTTTTCTGTGCTGGCACAGTTTCTCCTTGCCAGGCAGATTGGAAAAGCTTTTTGCTAAGATGTAGACGAGAAGAGAGGCTAAAGACGAAGGTACGGTGCTCTGCCGAGCTAAGCATCACTCCCGGGCCTCTTTCGGCAGAAGCCGCACACCGCAGAGCACTGTGAGCGGCAGAAGCGTCTTTGCGCGAAGAAGCAGCTTCTTCGTCTCCGGGAGCCGGAGAGAGCGGCAACTTCGCAAAGGTGATGAAACAAGCTGTACAACACTGCGATTGTGTGCGCAGCTTGCCAACTGAGAGAAAACAGTACCTGACCACTCTCCTCCTTTTCTATTCACATGAACATTCGATTGCAAGCTGTTTTGGACAACTTTCTTTCTCTTCTTGCAAAACACTCGGCAGACCTCCGTGCAGCCTCTAGAAAACGATGGGAGATGTTTTTTGTGCTGGCACAGTTTCTCCTTGCCAGACAGAGTGGAAAAGCTTTTTGCTAAGATGTAGACGAGAAGAGAGGCTAAAGACGAAGGTACGGTGCTCTGCAGAGCTACGCACCGCTCCCGGGACTCTTTCGGCAGAAGACACACACTGCAGAGCACTGTGAGCGGCAGAATCGTCTTTGCGCGAAGAAGCAGCTTCTTCGTCTCCGGGAGCCGGAGAGAGCGGCAACTTGGCAAAGGTGATGAAACAAGCTGTACAACACTGCGATTGTGTGCACAGCTTGCCAAGTGAGAGAAAACAGTACCTGACCACTCTCCTGCCTTTTCTATTCACATGAACATTCGATTGCAAGCTGTTTTGGACAACTTTCTTTCTCTTCTTGCAAAACACTCGGCAGACGTCCGTGCAGCCTCTAGAACACGATGGGAGATGGTTTCTGTGCTGGCACAGTTTCTCCTTGCCAGACAGAGTGGAAAAGCTTTTTGCTAAGATGTAGACGAGAAGAGAGGCTAAAGACGAAGGTACGGTGCTCTGCAGAGCTAGACACCGCTCCCGGGACTCTTTCGGCAGAAGACACACACTGCAGAGCACTGTGAGCGGCAGAATCGTCTTTGCGCGAAGAAGCAGCTTCTTCGTCTCCGGGAGCCGGAGAGAGCGGCAACTTGGCAAAGGTGATGAAACAAGCTGTACAACACTGCGATTGTGTGCACAGCTTGCCAACAGAGAGAAAACAGTACCTGACCACTCTCCTGCCTTTTCTATTCACATGAACATTCGATTGCAAACTGTTTTGGACAACTTTCTTTCTCTTCTTGCAAAACACTCGGCAGACCTCCGTGCAGCCTCTAGAACACGATGGGAGATGTTTTCTGTGCTGGCACAGTTTCTCCTTGCCAGACAGAGTGGAAAAGCTTTTTGCTAAGATGTAGACGAGAAGAGAGGCTAAAGACGAAGGTACGGTGCTCTGCAGAGCTAAGCACCGCTCCCGGGACTCTTTCGGCAGAAGACACACACTGCAGAGCACTGTGAGCGGCAGAATCGTCTTTGCGCGAAGAAGCAGCTTCTTCGTCTCCGGGAGCCGGAGAGAGCGGCAACTTCGCAAAGGTGATGAAACAAGCTGTACAACACTGCGATTGTGTGCGCAGCTTGCCAACTGAGAGAAAACAGTACCTGACCACTCTCCTGCCTTTTCTATTCACATGAACATTCGATTGCAAGCTGTTTTGGACAACTTTCTTTCTCTTCTTGCAAAACACTCGGCAGACCTCCGTGCAGCCTCTAGAACACGATGGGAGATGTTTTCTGTGCTGGCACAGTTTCTCCTTGCCAGACAGAGTGGAAAAGCTTTTTGCTAAGATGTAGACGAGAAGAGAGGCTAAAGACGAAGGTACGGTGCTCTGCAGAGCTAGACACCGCTCCCGGGCCTCTTTCGGCAGAAGACACACACCGCAGAGCACTGTGAGCGGCAGAATCGTCTTTGCGCGAAGAAGCAGCTTCTTCGTCTCCGGGAGCCGGAGAGAGCGGCAACTTGGCAAAGGTGATGAAACAAGCTGTACAACACTGCGATTGTGTGCGCAGCTTGCCAACTGAGAGAAAACAGTACCTGACCACTCTCCTGCCTTTTCTATTCACATGAACATTCGATTGCAAGCTGTTTTGGACAACTTTCTTTCTCTTCTTGCAAAACACTCGGCAGACCTCCGTGCAGCCTCTAGAACACGATGGGAGATGTTTTCTGTGCTGGCACAGTTTCTCCTTGCCAGACAGAGTGGAAAAGCTTTTTGCTAAGATGTAGACGAGAAGAGAGGCTAAAGACAAAGGTACGGTGCTCTGCAGAGCTAGACACCGCTCCCGGGACTCTTTCGGCAGAAGACACACACCGCAGAGCACTGTGAGCGGCAGAATCGTCTTTGCGCGAAGAAGCAGCTTCTTCGTCTCCGGGAGCCGGAGAGAGCGGCAACTTCGCAAAGGTGATGAAACAAGCTGTACAACACTGCGATTGTGTGCGCAGCTTGCCAACTGAGAGAAAACAGTACCTGACCACTCTCCTGCCTTTTCTATTCACATGAACATTCGATTGCAAGCTGTTTTGGACAACTTTCTTTCTCTTCTTGCAAAACACTCGGCAGACGTCCGTGCAGCCTCTAGAACACGATGGGAGATGTTTTCTGTGCTGGCACAGTTTCTCCTTGCCAGACAGAGTGGAAAAGCTTTTTGCTAAGATGTAGACGAGAAGAGAGGCTAAAGACGAAGGTACGGTGCTCTGCAGATCTAAACACTGCTCCCGGGCCTCTTTCGGCAGAAGACACACACTGCAGAGCACTGTGAACGGCAGAATCGTCTTTGCGCGAAGAAGCAGCTTCTTCGTCTCCGGGAGCCGGAGAGAGCGGCAACTTGGCAAAGGTGATGAAACAAGCTGTACAACACTGCGATTGTGTGCGCAGCTTGCCAACTGAGAGAAAACAGTACCTGACCGCTCTCCTGCCTTTTCTATTCACATGAACATTCGATTGCAAGCTGTTTTGGACAACTTTCTTTCTCTTCTTGCAAAACACTCGGCAGACCTCCGTGCAGCCTCTAGAACACGATGGGAGATGTTTTGTGTGCTGGCACAGTTTCTCCTTGCCAGACAGAGTGGAAAAGCTTTTTGCTAAGATGTAGACGAGAAGAGAGGCTAAAGACGAAGGTACGGTGCTCTGCAGAGCTAAGCACCGCTCCCGGGACTCTTTCGGCAGAAGACACACACTGCAGAGCACTGTGAGCGGCAGAATCGTCTTTGCGCGAAGAAGCAGCTTCTTCGTCTCCGGGAGCCGGAGAGAGCGGCAACTTCGCAAAGGTGATGAAACAAGCTGTACAACACTGCGATTGTGTGCGCAGCTTGCCAACTGAGAGAAAACAGTACCTGACCACTCTCCTGCCTTTTCTATTCACATGAACATTCGATTGCAAGCTGTTTTGGACAACTTTCTTTCTCTTCTTGCAAAACACTCGGCAGACCTCCGTGCAGCCTCTAGAACACGATGGGAGATGTTTTTTGTGCTGGCACAGTTTCTCCTTGCCAGACAGAGTGGAAAAGCTTTTTGCTAAGATGTAGACGAGAAGAGAGGCTAAAGACGAAGGTACGGTGCTCTGCAGAGCTAAACACTGCTCCCGGGACTCTTTCGGCAGAAGACACACACTGCAGAGCACTGTGAGCGGCAGAATCGTCTTTGCGCGAAGAAGCAGCTTCTTCGTCTCTGGGAGCCGGAGAGAGCGGCAACTTGGCAAAGGTGATGAAACAAGCTGTACAACACTGCGATTGTGTGCGCAGCTTGCCAAGTGAGAGAAAACAGTACCTGACCACTCTCCTGCCTTTTCTATTCACATGAACATTCGATTGCAAGCTGTTTTGAGCAACTTTCTTTCTCTTCTTGCAAAACACTCGGCAGACGTCCGTGCAGCCTCTAGAACACGATGGGAGATGTTTTCTGTGCTGGCACAGTTTCTCCTTGCCAGACAGAGTGGAAAAGCTTTTTGCTAAGATGTAGACGAGAAGAGAGGCTAAAGACGAAGGTACGGTGCTCTGCAGAGCTAGACACCGCTCCCGGGACTCTTTCGGCAGAAGACACACACTGCAGAGCACTGTGAGCGGCAGAATCGTCTTTGCGTGAAGAAGCAGCTTCTTCGTCTCCGGGAGCCGGAGAGAGCGGCAACTTGGCAAAGGTGATGAAACAAGCTGTACAACACTGCGATTGTGTGCACAGCTTGCCAAGTGAGAGAAAACAGTACCTGACCACTCTCCTGCCTTTTCTATTCACATGAACATTCGATTGCAAGCTGTTTTGGACAACTTTCTTTCTCTTCTTGTAAAACACTCGGCAGACCTCCGTGCAGCCTCTAGAACACGATGGGAGATGTTTTCTGTACTGGCACAGTTTCCCCTTGATAGACAGAGTGGAAAAGCTTTTTGCTAAGATGTAGACGAGAAGAGAGGCTAAAGACGAAGGTACGGTGCTCTGCAGAGCTAAGCATCGCTCCCGGGACTCTTTCGGCAGAAGACACACACTGCAGAGCACTGTGAGCGGCAGAATCGTCTTTGCGCGAAGAAGCAGCTTCTTCGTCTCCGGGAGCCGGAGAGAGCGGCAACTTGGCAAAGGTGATGAAACAAGCTGTACAACACTGCGATTGTGTGCGCAGCTTGCCAACTGAGAGAAAACAGTACCTGACCACTCTCCTGCCTTTTCTATTCACATGAACATTCGATTGCAAGCTGTTTTGGACAACTTTCTTTCTCTTCTTGCAAAACACTCGGCAGACCTCCGTGCAGCCTCTAGAACACGATGGGAGATGTTTTGTGTGCTGGCACAGTTTCTCCTTGCCAGACAGAGTGGAAAAGCTTTTTGCTAAGATGTAGACGAGAAGAGAGGCTAAAGACGAAGGTACGGTGCTCTGCAGAGCTACGCACCGCTCCCGGGACTCTTTCGGAAGAAGACACACACTGCAGAGCACTGTGAGCGGCAGAATCGTCTTTGCGCGAAGAAGCAGCTTCTTCGTCTCCGGGAGCCGGAGAGAGCGGCAACTTCGCAAAGGTGATGAAACAAGCTGTACAACACTGCGATTGTGTGCACAGCTTGCCAACTGAGAGAAAACAGTACCTGACCACTCTCCTGCCTTTTCTATTCACATGAACATTCGATTGCAAACTGTTTTGGACAACTTTCTTTCTCTTCTTGCAAAACATTCTGTAGACCTCCGTGCAGCCTCTAGAACACGATGGGAGATGTTTTGTGTGCTGGCACAGTTTCTCCTTGCCAGACAGAGTGGAAAAGCTTTTTGCTAAGATGTAGACGAGAAGAGAGGCTAAAGACGAAGGTACGGTGCTCTGCAGAGCTAAGCACCGCTCCCGGGACTCTTTCGGCAGAAGACACACACTGCAGAGCACTGTGAGCGGCAGAATCGTCTTTGCGCGAAGAAGCAGCTTCTTCGTCTCCGGGAGCCGGAGAGAGCGGCAACTTGGCAAAGGTGATGAAACAAGCTGTACAACACTGCGATTGTGTGCGCAGCTTGCCAACTGAGAGAAAACAGTACCTGACCACTCTCCTGCCTTTTCTATTCACATGAACATTCGATTGCAAGCTGTTTTGGACAACTTTCTTTCTCTTCTTGCAAAACACTCGGCAGACCTCCGTGCAGCCTCTAGAACACGATGGGAGATGTTTTCTGTGCTGGCACAGTTTCTCCTTGCCAGACAGAGTGGAAAAGCTTTTTGCTAAGATGTAGACGAGAAGAGAGGCTAAAGACGAAGGTACGGTGCTCTGCAGAGCTAAGCATCACTCCCGGGCCTCTTTCGGCAGAAGCCGCACACCGCAGAGCACTGTGAGCGGCAGAAGCGTCTTTGCGCGAAGAAGCAGCTTCTTCGTCTCCGGGAGCCGGAGAGAGCGGCAACTTCGCAAAGGTGATGAAACAAGCTGTACAACACTGCGATTGTGTGCGCAGCTTGCCAACTGAGAGAAAACAGTACCTGACCACTCTCCTCCTTTTCTATTCACATGAACATTCGATTGCAAGCTGTTTTGGACAACTTTCTTTCTCTTCTTGCAAAACACTCGGCACACCTCCGTGCAGCCTCTAGAACACGATGGGAGATGTTTTTTGTGCTGGCACAGTTTCTCCTTGCCAGACAGAGTGGAAAAGCTTTTTGCTAAGATGTAGACGAGAAGAGAGGCTAAAGACGAAGGTACGGTCTCTGCAGAGCTGAGCACCGCTCCCGGACCTCTTTCGGCAAAAGGCGCACACCGCAGAGCACTGTGAGCGGCAGAATCGTCTTTGCGCGAAGAAGCAGCTTCTTCGTCTCCGGGAGCCGGAGAGAGCGGCAACTTCGCAAAGGTGATGAAACAAGCTGTACAACACTGCGATTGTGTGCGCAGCTTGCCAACTGAGAGAAAACAGTACCTGACCACTCTCCTGCCTTTTCTATTCACATGAACATTCGATTGCAAGCTGTTTTGGACAACTTTCTTTCTCTTCTTGCAAAACACTCGGCAGACGTCCGTGCAGCCTCTAGAACACGATGGGAGATGTTTTCTGTGCTGGCACAGTTTCTCCTTGCCAGACAGAGTGGAAAAGCTTTTTGCTAAGATGTAGACGAGAAGAGAGGCTAAAGACGAAGGTACGGTGCTCTGCAGAGCTAAGCACCGCTCCCGGGACTCTTTCGGCAGAAGACACACACTGCAGAGCACTGTGAGCGGCAGAATCGTCTTTGCGCGAAGAAGCAGCTTCTTCGTCTCCGGGAGCCGGAGAGAGCGGCAACTTGGCAAAGGTGATGAAACAAGCTGTACAACACTGCGATTGTGTGCGCAGCTTGCCAACTGAGAGAAAACAGTACCTGACCACTCTCCTGCCTTTTCTATTCACATGAACATTCGATTGCAAGCTGTTTTGGACAACTTTCTTTCTCTTCTTGCAAAACACTCGGCAGACCTCCGTGCAGCCTCTAGAACACGATGGGAGATGTTTTCTGTGCTGGCACAGTTTCTCCTTGCCAGGCAGATTGGAAAAGCTTTTTGCTAAGATGTAGACGAGAAGAGAGGCTAAAGACGAAGGTACGGTGCTCTGCCGAGCTAAGCATCACTCCCGGGCCTCTTTCGGCAGAAGCCGCACACCGCAGAGCACTGTGAGCGGCAGAAGCGTCTTTGCGCGAAGAAGCAGCTTCTTCGTCTCCGGGAGCCGGAGAGAGCGGCAACTTCGCAAAGGTGATGAAACAAGCTGTACAACACTGCGATTGTGTGCGCAGCTTGCCAACTGAGAGAAAACAGTACCTGACCACTCTCCTCCTTTTCTATTCACATGAACATTCGTTTGCAAGCTGTTTTGGACAACTTTCTTTCTCTTCTTGCAAAACACTCGGCAGACCTCCGTGCAGCCTCTAGAAAACGATGGGAGATGTTTTTTGTGCTGGCACAGTTTCTCCTTGCCAGACAGAGTGGAAAAGCTTTTTGCTAAGATGTAGACGAGAAGAGAGGCTAAAGACGAAGGTACGGTGCTCTGCAGAGCTAAGCACCGCTCCCGGGACTCTTTCGGCAGAAGACACACACTGCAGAGCACTGTGAGCGGCAGAATCGTCTTTGCGCGAAGAAGCAGCTTCTTCGTCTCCGGGAGCCGGAGAGAGCGGCAACTTGGCAAAGGTGATGAAACAAGCTGTACAACACTGCGATTGTGTGCACAGCTTGCCAAGTGAGAGAAAACAGTACCTGACCACTCTCCTGCCTTTTCTATTCACATGAACATTCGATTGCAAACTGTTTTGGACAACTTTCTTTCTCTTCTTGCAAAACACTCGGCAGACCTCCGTGCAGCCTCTAGAACACGATGGGAGATGGTTTCTGTGCTGGCACAGTTTCTCCTTGCCAGACAGAGTGGAAAAGCTTTTTGCTAAGATGTAGACGAGAAGAGAGGCTAAAGACGAAGGTACGGTGCTCTGCAGAGCTACGCACCGCTCCCGGGACTCTTTCGGCAGAAGACACACACTGCAGAGCACTGTGAGCGGCAGAATCGTCTTTGCGCGAAGAAGCAGCTTCTTCGTCTCCGGGAGCCGGAGAGAGCGGCAACTTGGCAAAGGTGATGAAACAAGCTGTACAACACTGCGATTGTGTGCACAGCTTGCCAACAGAGAGAAAACAGTACCTGACCACTCTCCTGCCTTTTCTATTCACATGAACATTCGATTGCAAACTGTTTTGGACAACTTTCTTTCTCTTCTTGCAAAACACTCGGCAGACCTCCGTGCAGCCTCTAGAACACGATGGGAGATGTTTTCTGTGCTGGCACAGTTTCTCCTTGCCAGACAGAGTGGAAAAGCTTTTTGCTAAGATGTAGACGAGAAGAGAGGCTAAAGACGAAGGTACGGTGCTCTGCAGAGCTAAGCACCGCTCCCGGGACTCTTTCGGCAGAAGACACACACTGCAGAGCACTGTGAGCGGCAGAATCGTCTTTGCGCGAAGAAGCAGCTTCTTCGTCTCCGGGAGCCGGAGAGAGCGGCAACTTGGCAAAGGTGATGAAACAAGCTGTACAACACTGCGATTGTGTGCGCAGCTTGCCAACTGAGAGAAAACAGTACCTGACCACTCTCCTGCCTTTTCTATTCACATGAACATTCGATTGCAAGCTGTTTTGGACAACTTTCTTTCTCTTCTTGCAAAACATTCGGAAGACTTCCGTGCAGCCTCTAAAACACGATGGGAGATGTTTTCTGTGCTGGCACAGTTTCTCCTTGCCAGACAGAGTGGAAAAGCTTTTTGCTAAGATGTAGACGAGAAGAGAGGCTAAAGACGAAGGTACGGTGCTCTGCAGAGCTACGCACCGCTCCCGGGACTCTTTCGGAAGAAGACACACACTGCAGAGCACTGTGAGCGGCAGAATCGTCTTTGCGCGAAGAAGCAGCTTCTTCGTCTCCGGGAGCCGGAGAGAGCGGCAACTTCGCAAAGGTGATGAAACAAGCTGTACAACACTGCGATTGTGTGCACAGCTTGCCAACTGAGAGAAAACAGTACCTGACCACTCTCCTGCCTTTTCTATTCACATGAACATTCGATTGCAAACTGTTTTGGACAACTTTCTTTCTCTTCTTGCAAAACATTCTGTAGACCTCCGTGCAGCCTCTAGAACACGATGGGAGATGTTTTGTGTGCTGGCACAGTTTCTCCTTGCCAGACAGAGTGGAAAAGCTTTTTGCTAAGATGTAGACGAGAAGAGAGGCTAAAGACGAAGGTACGGTGCTCTGCAGAGCTAAGCACCGCTCCCGGGACTCTTTCGGCAGAAGACACACACTGCAGAGCACTGTGAGCGGCAGAATCGTCTTTGCGCGAAGAAGCAGCTTCTTCGTCTCCGGGAGCCGGAGAGAGCGGCAACTTGGCAAAGGTGATGAAACAAGCTGTACAACACTGCGATTGTGTGCACAGCTTGCCAAGTGAGAGAAAACAGTACCTGACCACTCTCCTGCCTTTTCTATTCACATGAACATTCGATTGCAAACTGTTTTGGACAACTTTCTTTCTCTTCTTGCAAAACACTCGGCAGACCTCCGTGCAGCCTCTAGAACACGATGGGAGATGGTTTCTGTGCTGGCACAGTTTCTCCTTGCCAGACAGAGTGGAAAAGCTTTTTGCTAAGATGTAGACGAGAAGAGAGGCTAAAGACGAAGGTACGGTGCTCTGCAGAGCTACGCACCGCTCCCGGGACTCTTTCGGCAGAAGACACACACTGCAGAGCACTGTGAGCGGCAGAATCGTCTTTGCGCGAAGAAGCAGCTTCTTCGTCTCCGGGAGCCGGAGAGAGCGGCAACTTGGCAAAGGTGATGAAACAAGCTGTACAACACTGCGATTGTGTGCACAGCTTGCCAACAGAGAGAAAACAGTACCTGACCACTCTCCTGCCTTTTCTATTCACATGAACATTCGATTGCAAACTGTTTTGGACAACTTTCTTTCTCTTCTTGCAAAACACTCGGCAGACCTCCGTGCAGCCTCTAGAACACGATGGGAGATGTTTTCTGTGCTGGCACAGTTTCTCCTTGCCAGACAGAGTGGAAAAGCTTTTTGCTAAGATGTAGACGAGAAGAGAGGCTAAAGACGAAGGTACGGTGCTCTGCAGAGCTAAGCACCGCTCCCGGGACTCTTTCGGCAGAAGACACACACTGCAGAGCACTGTGAGCGGCAGAATCGTCTTTGCGCGAAGAAGCAGCTTCTTCGTCTCCGGGAGCCGGAGAGAGCGGCAACTTGGCAAAGGTGATGAAACAAGCTGTACAACACTGCGATTGTGTGCGCAGCTTGCCAACTGAGAGAAAACAGTACCTGACCACTCTCCTGCCTTTTCTATTCACATGAACATTCGATTGCAAGCTGTTTTGGACAACTTTCTTTCTCTTCTTGCAAAACATTCGGAAGACTTCCGTGCAGCCTCTAAAACACGATGGGAGATGTTTTCTGTGCTGGCACAGTTTCTCCTTGCCAGACAGAGTGGAAAAGCTTTTTGCTAAGATGTAGACGAGAAGAGAGGCTAAAGACGAAGGTACGGTGCTCTGCAGAGCTACGCACCGCTCCCGGGACTCTTTCGGAAGAAGACACACACTGCAGAGCACTGTGAGCGGCAGAATCGTCTTTGCGCGAAGAAGCAGCTTCTTCGTCTCCGGGAGCCGGAGAGAGCGGCAACTTCGCAAAGGTGATGAAACAAGCTGTACAACACTGCGATTGTGTGCACAGCTTGCCAACTGAGAGAAAACAGTACCTGACCACTCTCCTGCCTTTTCTATTCACATGAACATTCGATTGCAAACTGTTTTGGACAACTTTCTTTCTCTTCTTGCAAAACATTCTGTAGACCTCCGTGCAGCCTCTAGAACACGATGGGAGATGTTTTGTGTGCTGGCACAGTTTCTCCTTGCCAGACAGAGTGGAAAAGCTTTTTGCTAAGATGTAGACGAGAAGAGAGGCTAAAGACGAAGGTACGGTGCTCTGCAGAGCTAAGCATCACTCCCGGGCCTCTTTCGGCAGAAGCCGCACACCGCAGAGCACTGTGAGCGGCAGAATCGTCTTTGCGCGAAGAAGCAGCTTCTTCGTCTCCGGGAGCCGGAGAGAGCGGCAACTTCGCAAAGGTGATGAAACAAGCTGTACAACACTGCGATTGTGTGCGCAGCTTGCCAACTGAGAGAAAACAGTACCTGACCACTCTCCTCCTTTTCTATTCACATGAACATTCGATTGCAAGCTGTTTTGGACAACTTTCTTTCTCTTCTTGCAAAACACTCGGCACACCTCCGTGCAGCCTCTAGAACACGATGGGAGATGTTTTTTGTGCTGGCACAGTTTCTCCTTGCCAGACAGAGTGGAAAAGCTTTTTGCTAAGATGTAGACGAGAAGAGAGGCTAAAGACGAAGGTACGGTCTCTGCAGAGCTGAGCACCGCTCCCGGACCTCTTTCGGCAAAAGGCGCACACCGCAGAGCACTGTGAGCGGCAGAATCGTCTTTGCGCGAAGAAGCAGCTTCTTCGTCTCCGGGAGCCGGAGAGAGCGGCAACTTCGCAAAGGTGATGAAACAAGCTGTACAACACTGCGATTGTGTGCGCAGCTTGCCAACTGAGAGAAAACAGTACCTGACCACTCTCCTGCCTTTTCTATTCACATGAACATTCGATTGCAAGCTGTTTTGGACAACTTTCTTTCTCTTCTTGCAAAACACTCGGCAGACGTCCGTGCAGCCTCTAGAACACGATGGGAGATGTTTTCTGTGCTGGCACAGTTTCTCCTTGCCAGACAGAGTGGAAAAGCTTTTTGCTAAGATGTAGACGAGAAGAGAGGCTAAAGACGAAGGTACGGTGCTCTGCAGAGCTAAGCACCGCTCCCGGGACTCTTTCGGCAGAAGCCGCACACCGCAGAGCACTGTGAGCGGCAGAAGCGTCTTTGCGCGAAGAAGCAGCTTCTTCGTCTCCGGGAGCCGGAGAGAGCGGCAACTTCGCAAAGGTGATGAAACAAGCTGTACAACACTGCGATTGTGTGCGCAGCTTGCCAACTGAGAGAAAACAGTACCTGACCACTCTCCTCCTTTTCTATTCACATGAACATTCGTTTGCAAGCTGTTTTGGACAACTTTCTTTCTCTTCTTGCAAAACACTCGGCAGACCTCCGTGCAGCCTCTAGAAAACGATGGGAGATGTTTTTTGTGCTGGCACAGTTTCTCCTTGCCAGACAGAGTGGAAAAGCTTTTTGCTAAGATGTAGACGAGAAGAGAGGCTAAAGACGAAGGTACGGTGCTCTGCAGAGCTACGCACCGCTCCCGGGACTCTTTCGGCAGAAGACACACACTGCAGAGCACTGTGAGCGGCAGAATCGTCTTTGCGCGAAGAAGCAGCTTCTTCGTCTCCGGGAGCCGGAGAGAGCGGCAACTTGGCAAAGGTGATGAAACAAGCTGTACAACACTGCGATTGTGTGCACAGCTTGCCAACAGAGAGAAAACAGTACCTGACCACTCTCCTGCCTTTTCTATTCACATGAACATTCGATTGCAAACTGTTTTGGACAACTTTCTTTCTCTTCTTGCAAAACACTCGGCAGACCTCCGTGCAGCCTCTAGAACACGATGGGAGATGTTTTCTGTGCTGGCACAGTTTCTCCTTGCCAGACAGAGTGGAAAAGCTTTTTGCTAAGATGTAGACGAGAAGAGAGGCTAAAGACGAAGGTACGGTGCTCTGCAGAGCTAAGCACCGCTCCCGGGACTCTTTCGGCAGAAGACACACACTGCAGAGCACTGTGAGCGGCAGAATCGTCTTTGCGCGAAGAAGCAGCTTCTTCGTCTCCGGGAGCCGGAGAGAGCGGCAACTTGGCAAAGGTGATGAAACAAGCTGTACAACACTGCGATTGTGTGCGCAGCTTGCCAACTGAGAGAAAACAGTACCTGACCACTCTCCTGCCTTTTCTATTCACATGAACATTCGATTGCAAGCTGTTTTGGACAACTTTCTTTCTCTTCTTGCAAAACATTCGGAAGACTTCCGTGCAGCCTCTAAAACACGATGGGAGATGTTTTCTGTGCTGGCACAGTTTCTCCTTGCCAGACAGAGTGGAAAAGCTTTTTGCTAAGATGTAGACGAGAAGAGAGGCTAAAGACGAAGGTACGGTGCTCTGCAGAGCTAGACACCGCTCCCGGGCCTCTTTCGGCAGAAGACACACACCGCAGAGCACTGTGAGCGGCAGAATCGTCTTTGCGCGAAGAAGCAGCTTCTTCGTCTCCGGGAGCCGGAGAGAGCGGCAACTTGGCAAAGGTGATGAAACAAGCTGTACAACACTGCGATTGTGTGCGCAGCTTGCCAAGTGAGAGAAAACAGTACCTGACCACTCTCCTGCCTTTTCTATTCACATGAACATTCGATTGCAAGCTGTTTTGGACAACTTTCTTTCTCTTCTTGCAAAACACTCGGCAGACCTCCGTGCAGCCTCTAGAACACGATGGGAGATGTTTTTTGTGCTGGCACAGTTTCTCCTTGCCAGACAGAGTGGAAAAGCTTTTTGCTAAGATGTAGACGAGAAGAGAGGCTAAAGACGAAGGTACGGTGCTCTGCAGAGCTAAACACTGCTCCCGGGACTCTTTCGGCAGAAGACACACACTGCAGAGCACTGTGAGCGGCAGAATCGTCTTTGCGCGAAGAAGCAGCTTCTTCGTCTCTGGGAGCCGGAGAGAGCGGCAACTTGGCAAAGGTGATGAAACAAGCTGTACAACACTGCGATTGTGTGCGCAGCTTGCCAAGTGAGAGAAAACAGTACCTGACCACTCTCCTGCCTTTTCTATTCACATGAACATTCGATTGCAAGCTGTTTTGAGCAACTTTCTTTCTCTTCTTGCAAAACACTCGGCAGACGTCCGTGCAGCCTCTAGAACACGATGGGAGATGTTTTCTGTGCTGGCACAGTTTCTCCTTGCCAGACAGAGTGGAAAAGCTTTTTGCTAAGATGTAGACGAGAAGAGAGGCTAAAGACGAAGGTACGGTGCTCTGCAGAGCTAGACACCGCTCCCGGGACTCTTTCGGCAGAAGACACACACTGCAGAGCACTGTGAGCGGCAGAATCGTCTTTGCGTGAAGAAGCAGCTTCTTCGTCTCCGGGAGCCGGAGAGAGCGGCAACTTGGCAAAGGTGATGAAACAAGCTGTACAACACTGCGATTGTGTGCACAGCTTGCCAAGTGAGAGAAAACAGTACCTGACCACTCTCCTGCCTTTTCTATTCACATGAACATTCGATTGCAAGCTGTTTTGGACAACTTTCTTTCTCTTCTTGTAAAACACTCGGCAGACCTCCGTGCAGCCTCTAGAACACGATGGGAGATGTTTTCTGTACTGGCACAGTTTCCCCTTGATAGACAGAGTGGAAAAGCTTTTTGCTAAGATGTAGACGAGAAGAGAGGCTAAAGACGAAGGTACGGTGCTCTGCAGAGCTAAGCATCGCTCCCGGGACTCTTTCGGCAGAAGACACACACTGCAGAGCACTGTGAGCGGCAGAATCGTCTTTGCGCGAAGAAGCAGCTTCTTCGTCTCCGGGAGCCGGAGAGAGCGGCAACTTGGCAAAGGTGATGAAACAAGCTGTACAACACTGCGATTGTGTGCGCAGCTTGCCAACTGAGAGAAAACAGTACCTGACCACTCTCCTGCCTTTTCTATTCACATGAACATTCGATTGCAAGCTGTTTTGGACAACTTTCTTTCTCTTCTTGCAAAACACTCGGCAGACCTCCGTGCAGCCTCTAGAACACGATGGGAGATGTTTTGTGTGCTGGCACAGTTTCTCCTTGCCAGACAGAGTGGAAAAGCTTTTTGCTAAGATGTAGACGAGAAGAGAGGCTAAAGACGAAGGTACGGTGCTCTGCAGAGCTACGCACCGCTCCCGGGACTCTTTCGGAAGAAGACACACACTGCAGAGCACTGTGAGCGGCAGAATCGTCTTTGCGCGAAGAAGCAGCTTCTTCGTCTCCGGGAGCCGGAGAGAGCGGCAACTTCGCAAAGGTGATGAAACAAGCTGTACAACACTGCGATTGTGTGCACAGCTTGCCAACTGAGAGAAAACAGTACCTGACCACTCTCCTGCCTTTTCTATTCACATGAACATTCGATTGCAAACTGTTTTGGACAACTTTCTTTCTCTTCTTGCAAAACATTCTGTAGACCTCCGTGCAGCCTCTAGAACACGATGGGAGATGTTTTGTGTGCTGGCACAGTTTCTCCTTGCCAGACAGAGTGGAAAAGCTTTTTGCTAAGATGTAGACGAGAAGAGAGGCTAAAGACGAAGGTACGGTGCTCTGCAGAGCTAAGCACCGCTCCCGGGACTCTTTCGGCAGAAGACACACACTGCAGAGCACTGTGAGCGGCAGAATCGTCTTTGCGCGAAGAAGCAGCTTCTTCGTCTCCGGGAGCCGGAGAGAGCGGCAACTTGGCAAAGGTGATGAAACAAGCTGTACAACACTGCGATTGTGTGCGCAGCTTGCCAACTGAGAGAAAACAGTACCTGACCACTCTCCTGCCTTTTCTATTCACATGAACATTCGATTGCAAGCTGTTTTGGACAACTTTCTTTCTCTTCTTGCAAAACACTCGGCAGACCTCCGTGCAGCCTCTAGAACACGATGGGAGATGTTTTCTGTGCTGGCACAGTTTCTCCTTGCCAGACAGAGTGGAAAAGCTTTTTGCTAAGATGTAGACGAGAAGAGAGGCTAAAGACGAAGGTACGGTGCTCTGCAGAGCTAAGCATCACTCCCGGGCCTCTTTCGGCAGAAGCCGCACACCGCAGAGCACTGTGAGCGGCAGAAGCGTCTTTGCGCGAAGAAGCAGCTTCTTCGTCTCCGGGAGCCGGAGAGAGCGGCAACTTCGCAAAGGTGATGAAACAAGCTGTACAACACTGCGATTGTGTGCGCAGCTTGCCAACTGAGAGAAAACAGTACCTGACCACTCTCCTCCTTTTCTATTCACATGAACATTCGATTGCAAGCTGTTTTGGACAACTTTCTTTCTCTTCTTGCAAAACACTCGGCACACCTCCGTGCAGCCTCTAGAACACGATGGGAGATGTTTTTTGTGCTGGCACAGTTTCTCCTTGCCAGACAGAGTGGAAAAGCTTTTTGCTAAGATGTAGACGAGAAGAGAGGCTAAAGACGAAGGTACGGTCTCTGCAGAGCTGAGCACCGCTCCCGGACCTCTTTCGGCAAAAGGCGCACACCGCAGAGCACTGTGAGCGGCAGAATCGTCTTTGCGCGAAGAAGCAGCTTCTTCGTCTCCGGGAGCCGGAGAGAGCGGCAACTTCGCAAAGGTGATGAAACAAGCTGTACAACACTGCGATTGTGTGCGCAGCTTGCCAACTGAGAGAAAACAGTACCTGACCACTCTCCTGCCTTTTCTATTCACATGAACATTCGATTGCAAGCTGTTTTGGACAACTTTCTTTCTCTTCTTGCAAAACACTCGGCAGACGTCCGTGCAGCCTCTAGAACACGATGGGAGATGTTTTCTGTGCTGGCACAGTTTCTCCTTGCCAGACAGAGTGGAAAAGCTTTTTGCTAAGATGTAGACGAGAAGAGAGGCTAAAGACGAAGGTACGGTGCTCTGCAGAGCTAAGCACCGCTCCCGGGACTCTTTCGGCAGAAGACACACACTGCAGAGCACTGTGAGCGGCAGAATCGTCTTTGCGCGAAGAAGCAGCTTCTTCGTCTCCGGGAGCCGGAGAGAGCGGCAACTTGGCAAAGGTGATGAAACAAGCTGTACAACACTGCGATTGTGTGCGCAGCTTGCCAACTGAGAGAAAACAGTACCTGACCACTCTCCTGCCTTTTCTATTCACATGAACATTCGATTGCAAGCTGTTTTGGACAACTTTCTTTCTCTTCTTGCAAAACACTCGGCAGACCTCCGTGCAGCCTCTAGAACACGATGGGAGATGTTTTCTGTGCTGGCACAGTTTCTCCTTGCCAGGCAGATTGGAAAAGCTTTTTGCTAAGATGTAGACGAGAAGAGAGGCTAAAGACGAAGGTACGGTGCTCTGCCGAGCTAAGCATCACTCCCGGGCCTCTTTCGGCAGAAGCCGCACACCGCAGAGCACTGTGAGCGGCAGAAGCGTCTTTGCGCGAAGAAGCAGCTTCTTCGTCTCCGGGAGCCGGAGAGAGCGGCAACTTCGCAAAGGTGATGAAACAAGCTGTACAACACTGCGATTGTGTGCGCAGCTTGCCAACTGAGAGAAAACAGTACCTGACCACTCTCCTCCTTTTCTATTCACATGAACATTCGTTTGCAAGCTGTTTTGGACAACTTTCTTTCTCTTCTTGCAAAACACTCGGCAGACCTCCGTGCAGCCTCTAGAAAACGATGGGAGATGTTTTTTGTGCTGGCACAGTTTCTCCTTGCCAGACAGAGTGGAAAAGCTTTTTGCTAAGATGTAGACGAGAAGAGAGGCTAAAGACGAAGGTACGGTGCTCTGCAGAGCTAAGCACCGCTCCCGGGACTCTTTCGGCAGAAGACACACACTGCAGAGCACTGTGAGCGGCAGAATCGTCTTTGCGCGAAGAAGCAGCTTCTTCGTCTCCGGGAGCCGGAGAGAGCGGCAACTTGGCAAAGGTGATGAAACAAGCTGTACAACACTGCGATTGTGTGCACAGCTTGCCAAGTGAGAGAAAACAGTACCTGACCACTCTCCTGCCTTTTCTATTCACATGAACATTCGATTGCAAACTGTTTTGGACAACTTTCTTTCTCTTCTTGCAAAACACTCGGCAGACCTCCGTGCAGCCTCTAGAACACGATGGGAGATGGTTTCTGTGCTGGCACAGTTTCTCCTTGCCAGACAGAGTGGAAAAGCTTTTTGCTAAGATGTAGACGAGAAGAGAGGCTAAAGACGAAGGTACGGTGCTCTGCAGAGCTACGCACCGCTCCCGGGACTCTTTCGGCAGAAGACACACACTGCAGAGCACTGTGAGCGGCAGAATCGTCTTTGCGCGAAGAAGCAGCTTCTTCGTCTCCGGGAGCCGGAGAGAGCGGCAACTTGGCAAAGGTGATGAAACAAGCTGTACAACACTGCGATTGTGTGCACAGCTTGCCAACAGAGAGAAAACAGTACCTGACCACTCTCCTGCCTTTTCTATTCACATGAACATTCGATTGCAAACTGTTTTGGACAACTTTCTTTCTCTTCTTGCAAAACACTCGGCAGACCTCCGTGCAGCCTCTAGAACACGATGGGAGATGTTTTCTGTGCTGGCACAGTTTCTCCTTGCCAGACAGAGTGGAAAAGCTTTTTGCTAAGATGTAGACGAGAAGAGAGGCTAAAGACGAAGGTACGGTGCTCTGCAGAGCTAAGCACCGCTCCCGGGACTCTTTCGGCAGAAGACACACACTGCAGAGCACTGTGAGCGGCAGAATCGTCTTTGCGCGAAGAAGCAGCTTCTTCGTCTCCGGGAGCCGGAGAGAGCGGCAACTTGGCAAAGGTGATGAAACAAGCTGTACAACACTGCGATTGTGTGCGCAGCTTGCCAACTGAGAGAAAACAGTACCTGACCACTCTCCTGCCTTTTCTATTCACATGAACATTCGATTGCAAGCTGTTTTGGACAACTTTCTTTCTCTTCTTGCAAAACATTCGGAAGACTTCCGTGCAGCCTCTAAAACACGATGGGAGATGTTTTCTGTGCTGGCACAGTTTCTCCTTGCCAGACAGAGTGGAAAAGCTTTTTGCTAAGATGTAGACGAGAAGAGAGGCTAAAGACGAAGGTACGGTGCTCTGCAGAGCTAGACACCGCTCCCGGGCCTCTTTCGGCAGAAGACACACACCGCAGAGCACTGTGAGCGGCAGAATCGTCTTTGCGCGAAGAAGCAGCTTCTTCGTCTCCGGGAGCCGGAGAGAGCGGCAACTTGGCAAAGGTGATGAAACAAGCTGTACAACACTGCGATTGTGTGCGCAGCTTGCCAAGTGAGAGAAAACAGTACCTGACCACTCTCCTGCCTTTTCTATTCACATGAACATTCGATTGCAAGCTGTTTTGGACAACTTTCTTTCTCTTCTTGCAAAACACTCGGCAGACCTCCGTGCAGCCTCTAGAACACGATGGGAGATGTTTTTTGTGCTGGCACAGTTTCTCCTTGCCAGACAGAGTGGAAAAGCTTTTTGCTAAGATGTAGACGAGAAGAGAGGCTAAAGACGAAGGTACGGTGCTCTGCAGAGCTAAACACCGCTCCCGGGACTCTTTCGGCAGAAGACACACACTGCAGAGCACTGTGAGCGGCAGAATCGTCTTTGCGCGAAGAAGCAGCTTCTTCGTCTCTGGGAGCCGGAGAGAGCGGCAACTTGGCAAAGGTGATGAAACAAGCTGTACAACACTGCGATTGTGTGCGCAGCTTGCCAAGTGAGAGAAAACAGTACCTGACCACTCTCCTGCCTTTTCTATTCACATGAACATTCGATTGCAAGCTGTTTTGAGCAACTTTCTTTCTCTTCTTGCAAAACACTCGGCAGACGTCCGTGCAGCCTCTAGAACACGATGGGAGATGTTTTCTGTGCTGGCACAGTTTCTCCTTGCCAGACAGAGTGGAAAAGCTTTTTGCTAAGATGTAGACGAGAAGAGAGGCTAAAGACGAAGGTACGGTGCTCTGCAGAGCTAGACACCGCTCCCGGGACTCTTTCGGCAGAAGACACACACTGCAGAGCACTGTGAGCGGCAGAATCGTCTTTGCGTGAAGAAGCAGCTTCTTCGTCTCCGGGAGCCGGAGAGAGCGGCAACTTGGCAAAGGTGATGAAACAAGCTGTACAACACTGCGATTGTGTGCACAGCTTGCCAAGTGAGAGAAAACAGTACCTGACCACTCTCCTGCCTTTTCTATTCACATGAACATTCGATTGCAAGCTGTTTTGGACAACTTTCTTTCTCTTCTTGTAAAACACTCGGCAGACCTCCGTGCAGCCTCTAGAACACGATGGGAGATGTTTTCTGTACTGGCACAGTTTCCCCTTGATAGACAGAGTGGAAAAGCTTTTTGCTAAGATGTAGACGAGAAGAGAGGCTAAAGACGAAGGTACGGTGCTCTGCAGAGCTAAGCATCGCTCCCGGGACTCTTTCGGCAGAAGACACACACTGCAGAGCACTGTGAGCGGCAGAATCGTCTTTGCGCGAAGAAGCAGCTTCTTCGTCTCCGGGAGCCGGAGAGAGCGGCAACTTGGCAAAGGTGATGAAACAAGCTGTACAACACTGCGATTGTGTGCGCAGCTTGCCAACTGAGAGAAAACAGTACCTGACCACTCTCCTGCCTTTTCTATTCACATGAACATTCGATTGCAAGCTGTTTTGGACAACTTTCTTTCTCTTCTTGCAAAACACTCGGCAGACCTCCGTGCAGCCTCTAGAACACGATGGGAGATGTTTTGTGTGCTGGCACAGTTTCTCCTTGCCAGACAGAGTGGAAAAGCTTTTTGCTAAGATGTAGACGAGAAGAGAGGCTAAAGACGAAGGTACGGTGCTCTGCAGAGCTACGCACCGCTCCCGGGACTCTTTCGGAAGAAGACACACACTGCAGAGCACTGTGAGCGGCAGAATCGTCTTTGCGCGAAGAAGCAGCTTCTTCGTCTCCGGGAGCCGGAGAGAGCGGCAACTTCGCAAAGGTGATGAAACAAGCTGTACAACACTGCGATTGTGTGCACAGCTTGCCAACTGAGAGAAAACAGTACCTGACCACTCTCCTGCCTTTTCTATTCACATGAACATTCGATTGCAAACTGTTTTGGACAACTTTCTTTCTCTTCTTGCAAAACATTCTGTAGACCTCCGTGCAGCCTCTAGAACACGATGGGAGATGTTTTGTGTGCTGGCACAGTTTCTCCTTGCCAGACAGAGTGGAAAAGCTTTTTGCTAAGATGTAGACGAGAAGAGAGGCTAAAGACGAAGGTACGGTGCTCTGCAGAGCTAAGCACCGCTCCCGGGACTCTTTCGGCAGAAGACACACACTGCAGAGCACTGTGAGCGGCAGAATCGTCTTTGCGCGAAGAAGCAGCTTCTTCGTCTCCGGGAGCCGGAGAGAGCGGCAACTTGGCAAAGGTGATGAAACAAGCTGTACAACACTGCGATTGTGTGCGCAGCTTGCCAACTGAGAGAAAACAGTACCTGACCACTCTCCTGCCTTTTCTATTCACATGAACATTCGATTGCAAGCTGTTTTGGACAACTTTCTTTCTCTTCTTGCAAAACACTCGGCAGACCTCCGTGCAGCCTCTAGAACACGATGGGAGATGTTTTCTGTGCTGGCACAGTTTCTCCTTGCCAGACAGAGTGGAAAAGCTTTTTGCTAAGATGTAGACGAGAAGAGAGGCTAAAGACGAAGGTACGGTGCTCTGCAGAGCTAAGCATCACTCCCGGGCCTCTTTCGGCAGAAGCCGCACACCGCAGAGCACTGTGAG